>NC_038253.2:13540004-13640680 GCF_000004515.6 Glycine max | reverse complement strand
TTGTGCCTCTTGTTAGGTTGCTTGTGTGCTTATGAAACTGGGGGCAACTATAAGATGAACTTGGATTAATATATCTTGTTATAAGTGGTTGAAGAGACAATATATATATCGAGGGGAGACAAACTTTCAAGCCAGGAATTTAAATGAATCTTAAAACAAGCATAAATTGTTCGTTCCAAAGTTGAAGCAAGAAGTTTTTTTTTTAAAAAAGAAAACAAAAAAGAGAGATCTCAAGAAAGCCAAATCACTAGCATATAATAAAGAGAGATATGGAGAGATCAGAGTCTGTGATTTCTTTTCTCAATTAATGATTGAAAGCAACAAGCCAACAATACTAATATTACGGCAAATTGTCCTAACAGGACTTCTTTTACAAACTAATTTTGAAAATGGGGTTGTTTTAAAACAAATTCTAACATGGGGCTATTTTATTACGTAAAATTCATGTAAAACGCCAGCAAAAATGGCGAAACCGCCTCGTGCAAACACGTGGCAGTGGACTCGTCAGTGCAGCTAGTGAGAAAGGCAAATCGCCACTGTTGATGGCGAGATAGCCATGCAGCAGTGGTACCGCCAGTTCTAGTGGCGATTTAGGGTGTCCACAGTGACGTACGGCGAAATGCTTTTTTGTACCAAAAATTGAAACAGGTATAACTTTTGATATGAATATTCGTTCGAGGCTCATAATATGTTAAAAAGCTTGAAATTGAATGAGGAATCCCCTGGAAAATTCCCGAAGGGGATTTGGTTAACTCATTTTTCCAAAAAACGGATTTAAGATTCAACCAACTATTTTTTTAATCTTAAATCCTATTTTTGAGCTACTTAGATCATAATTTGGAAAAATGAGTTGACCAAATTCCCTTCGGAAATTTGCCAGGGAATTTTTCATTTAATTTTGAGCATTTTAACATATTATGAGCCTCAAACGGATATTTATATCAAAAGTTATACCCGTTTCAATTTTTGGTACAAAAAAACATTTCGCCGTACATCACTGTGGACATCCTAAATCGCCACTAGAACTGGCGGTACCACTGCTGCATGGCTATCTCGCCATCAGCAGTGTCGATTTGCCTTTCTCGCCAGCTGCAGTGGCGAGTCCACTGCCACGTGTTTGCACGAGGCGATTTTGTCATTTTTACTGACGTTTTACATAGATTTTACGTAATAAAATAGCCCCATGTTAGAATTTGTTTTAACACAGCCCAATTTCCTAAATTAGTTTGTAAAAGAAGTCATGTTAAAACAATTTTACGGGGTTTGAGTAAAACTGAGTTTTATATCTCTTAAGAGATCTCAGTTTTGAATTGTGTATAAATAAAAAAACGTAACTGGACAAACACATCCTAATAAAAGTGATTAATTAAGTTTTTTTTTTACAAAAATTAATCTTCAAACAAACTTAATAAATATTTCGCATCTATACGACTATATAATAACATAAGTAAATAATAGAAAAAGATTGAAAGCAACTATACAGTTAACGTGTCCATGTGATAAAATATCCTGCAGACACATACTTTGTGGGTACTAGCCAAATGATAAAAAAGCAGTCCCCAGCAATAGTGCATTCCATTTTATCTGTTTCATTAACTTAGACACTTCACGAATCTCCCTACATGAAAATGCAATGCTTTTTAGCTGCGTTGTCAGTTTTTTTTTTTCTTTTTCTTTTGTGTATGATATTGTGAATGTGATGGTTTTGCAGTGTCTAGGGCTTCAAGATTTCAATTCCCCAGCACCCCAATGCCCTTCGTCCAACGCATTAGGAGGGTTGTACCCAGCCAAAGCAAAAAAGCTAACTAAAGCTAAACCTTACCCCTCTCATTTTAGCGATACCTATTATCTTCGCTGTCTTTTTTGCTTTTTTGGCAACACAAATATCGAGTTGGTCCTATATACTTTCTTTTTCTCTTGGAATAATAATTTCTTACTAACATGAGTGGTACACATGTCATATTTGAATTGAGTGTTGGTTATATTATATTGTTATTTCAAATCATACGAGATTGTATAATCATAATAAGTGTGGATCCTAATTGGGAAATTAATTATCTTGAACGATGAAAGTGGATAACCAAATGTTTTAGTTGTCTGTTTTAATTTTTGAGAAGTAGTTTTTATATATAAAATGATAAAAAATAAGAGAAAAAATAATAATTGTCTTCAGTGTTATATATGATATATGATGACAATTTTTTGTGATTAAATGACAAAACTTATCCTAATTGTTACATGAATGCGCATATGTGCTGCTTTGTGGTACCAACGAATTATCTTCTTCTTTTTAGCTTCTTTGCTTTATATCCCGCTTACCCTTCACGTGGTTTGCTGTTCTTCGTCTTTTTATCATAGTTTTGGGCAATTATTGTACCCCAACCGCCAAAATAAAGCCAGCCATATACAGTCAATGTGAGGGCCAAGTCTCTTGAAACTTGGGGCTAAGATAGTGATTTAATGTCATTTTTGTTTACTGTTCAGAGATCAATCGACAATTTGATTGATTTGTTAATTTATATTAATAATATTGTAGGGTCATGAAAACCTTGCCATATTTGAGGCTATAATTCGTAGACTACCCTCTTGCAGCAAATAACTAAACTGTGGAGAACATTGGCACATAACTTTAGGCCATGGACCATTTTGTTTGATAGACAAAAAAACTTTACAACAATAATACCTATGCATACTTTACTCAAGAATATTCTTTAAATTTCTCATAAGAAAGGAACATTCCTCAAATTTATCAAATAATTACTATTAAAAACTATCAACTCAAACCTTTAAGACAATAGGTTCATTTAATTTGTTGTTGCATTTATAAAGTCATCATCTAATTAATGTGAAACTTCCTTTTTACACAATTAATGACTTGAACATCACATTTTCATTTACCAAAATGTTACTTATATTAAAATTAAATTTAGCTTGTAAATCAATATTATACACATCATTATGATTTATAATTACTCTTTTTAGCCAATCCATTACACATGATAAATTTTTATTCTTATATAAATCAAATTCATAACAAATACATATTTTTAATATATAAATTATATTTAATTTTTTGGTGAAGCTATAAATTATATTATAATGAAAATTCATAATAAATAAATATATCTGAATATATACATTATATTTTGAATTTAAGTTGAATAATTTAAATTGTGATATAAAGTTATATTTTTAGCTATCAATAATTTCTTAAAAACTATCGAAATTCAAATTAGAAATAGAGATAAATAAGGATAGATTGAAAAATATAAATGATTAAGAAGATCAAGTATACATATAATGATAAAAGGAGAGTAGTTTGATATGGTTGAGAGATTTTTTTTTTTTTTTACTACTTGTAAGGCTAGTAGGTGAAATGCTCATCTAAAGAAAGAAAAGAGAATATTGATTATGTCCGATTGAGAGCATAAAAAGAATAACAATCTCACTTTTAAGTTATGTATTCTAATCTAGAGGATATGAGTATATATATTCTAACTTTTCTTACATATGAGAAGAAGATGTATTTTTAATTAAATTTCCTTTTTGTTTTTATAGTTAGTATTAGTATTAAAATGCTAGTTTTATTTTATTAAAGTTTGTCAAAAAGAATGTTACGGTTCACATGCTTATATAATTAAGTGTGATTAATATATCTAGCTAGATATGATTCATATGAATATAGCTAGATACCCAAAGAGATTGACAATGGAGACTAATTAAAGTTGCGGCTACTTAAATATGAGTCTAAAGACAAAATATAAATGATTACTTTAATACATTATTCAAATCCTACCCATTTTCATCTATATGTTATCCCATAAGTAATTGTAGTGCAAACAATCATACCGTCATCATCACCAACTATGTGTGAATTTACAAAATAGCAAAGGTTTGTGCCCCTTCGTGGTTTGAACTTTGAAGTTCAGCATCTTTGGAAGTACTATTATTATTAACTTACTTTTTACTCATTGAAAGTGAAGAATTACTTACCTTCACGGGGAAGGAGTAGCTAACGAGAGTGGAGGTAGAGTAGAAGTGAGAGGAATCGAGTACACCAAAAGGAAGATGCTTAAATTCAAAAAAACAAGAAAACAACAACTTTTTGTTCGTGTTTGAAAGAGAGAGAGACCGGTATATATGCATACAAGCTAACCATTTTGCAAAGCAACAACCTTGAATTTATTAACTTTTGTATTTTTCTTCTTTCCTTAGCTTTTAAAACTGAAGTCTATTATTCTTTCGCATCTTTCTTCCTTGACTCTTACGACTATTATAGTAACCTATGTAGATTCCCTAGCTCACAACTATGGGAGGCTTTATTTTCACGATGATTATCTGCCCCAAATGTAAAAATTCCATTTAAGCACTTGTATATACGTGCGTCCAGCGCATACATGTGTATGCTGTTAAAGTTATAACTTGTAACAGAAACTCTATCTATGTTATTCACAAAATATTTCCATCTCCTAACTTCTCTGGGTAAATAATGTAGGAAAATATGACTCTTACGCTTCAATTTTTATATTTCTCATTTACGTCTTTCTTTTATAATATAAAAGGGGAAGATCATCTTCCCTTTTTCTTTTTAATATTTTCCGTAAAAGACAAAGTATAAAATACTTATAAGTTATAACATTGATCGATGAAATAATATGATGTTGAAAATGGTGTACTTTTTTTTTGTCAACGCCACTTCATTGTTGTTTACCGAAAAAATAAAACGCCACTTCATTGTTTTTTAAAATATTTCAGATATTGCAATTAGCAATGTTGATTTCTTTTAACATAGTGGCAGAAAGTGGCTAAAGAAGAAGCATTTTAAAAAGGAAAAAAAAAAAGAGTAATTGTGCTGTGTGCGTGCAACATTGTCAGACGTAAAAAAAAATTATAAAATGTTATACTGTTATATTACTCATAACATTTTCTATAATGCTATTTTTTCATCTCTTTCATCATATTAACCATTTTACATATGTACATTAGTTTTTCTCACTTTACTTATTTCTTGATCTCTTTATTATATTTGTATAATTTCTTTATAGAAATCTTATGTATAAATATAATTTCTTAGTACTATATTAGGTTTTATCCTAGAATGCTCCCCCTTCTCTAGATTTCACACACTTATTTATGTGACACTATTAGAAAAATAAAGTTATATTAGAGAAAGACAAAATTCTTCTCTAAATTGTTAAAAATCCATCTCAGAACATAATAGTGACGAATTATATTAGAGAATAACAAAATTCTTCTCTAAATTATTAAAAATCCACCACAGAACATAATAGTGACGGATTTTTTGACGGACTGAAATTCTTCATTAAAAGGGACATCACAAAATGTTAGTGAAGAAAAATTGATTTTGTCATAATGGAATAATTCCGAAACCATGTCATTACAAATTGTCAAAATTTAATTGAACTAAAAAGTATGCAAACCTGTTGCAAATAATGATCAATATATTCCATCAATGTTAGTGACGGATTATGTACATTGCTAATAGAGAAGAACTAATTTTTGTTGACATTAGCTACGAAACATATCCTTATCAAACAAATACATAATATATATTAGTCACAATTTATGGTATGTCACTATTAGTGATAAAAGTAATTTCTCTCTAATAGATAAGGATATAGTATATGTTACTATCAGGTAGAGAATTTATCTTTCTCTAATGTAGAGGAATCAAATTCCTCTTTTTCTATGATGAAATTATTTTATAATGATTGTCTCAGGTTTTAAATATTTATTCCAAATAATGTTGTATGAAAAATATGTTTCAAATTTTAATAAATGTAATTTTTAAATAAAAATTTTCTTATTTTATAATATTAATAACATTCAACAATAATTATTTAATACCAAAATCGATGCATAAAAATAACACTCGCACAAGAATAAACGTGCCTTACGCAGTAATAACAATGAACTAAAAATCCGAATATAAAATTCGAAGGACTAATTGTATTCCCAAACAATTAATTTTATAAAACTAAAAGATAGAAGAGTTGATGTGAAAACAATTGTAATAAGCAACTTAGGATTGTGATTTCACACTTACCCCAATTTTTCCCAATTCTAATTCTAACAAAATCCCAAATATTGTCAATTATCGTATTCCCAAATTCAATTATTAACCTTTGGTCATGGTTTAATAACATTCTTTGTCTTAATCAATACTCCATTGATCATAAAATATCGTATTAGGTCAAAGGATTAAGTTCAAAACAATGATGATCAATTAATTAATCTACCAAAATTTCTCATAATCAGTTTGATCATGCAAGTTATGTAGACACAATTTCTTCCTAGGTCAACCAATTACACACAGATGATCACTGTCATGCAATAGATTAATATTTGAAGAAATCAATTCCAAATTAACAATAAAGAATAAAGAAGAGATTTATTTGATTGAAAAACACCAAGGGTTTCATTAAAATAAAAAAACAAATACAAGAGTATGACTACATAACAATCCCAAGCTAGGGAGACTAGCTAGCCGCTTATGACCATGACAAAACTAGAAATCCCAATAAGATTACAAATAAGAACTAAAGATGATTTTTATGTATATGAACTAAAAAGTAAAGTTTGTATAATTATAAAGACTAAATAAGTGATTAAACTTCATATTAATTAGTTGAATTAATTGAAATAACTATTATGTATTAGATTAGTTTAATATGTGTTGATATTTTTTATTACTTTATAATTATTTTGTATTTTGATTAATATAATTATGGAGAAAATGTGTTTATAGTCCTTGTATTTACGGTCAAATTTGATTTTGGTCCTTATACTTTGAAATTGACGAATTTAGTCTTTTAACTTTAGAAAATATGTGAATTTAATCTCTCATCTAATATTGATTTATTAGATGATAAAGTTAATTTTGTAAAATTATTATACTCTTTCATCTATTTATTAACTTTACTTGGTCTATGTAAAATAACTTAGGATGATACTTTTATTTTGAGATAGAGAGTATATAATTATGTTACTCCCTCCGATCTCAAATATAAGAAAAACAATACTTTTTTTTCTTGGTCTCAAATATAAAAAAATTCAATTAATTTTATCTCATTTAATGTAACAATCTCTAAATTATCCTTCATTTAATTGAAATTTTAGTTCCAATGACTCCTTTTTATTTCTTACACCAAGTTTTAGTGAAAGGTAAATTAGAAAAAAATTAATTTGTAATTAAGTTTGATGCAATTAAATATGATTAAGTAAATTTTTAATTAGCGTGAATTTATTTATTTATTCCTTATATTTTAGATTAGAAGGAGTATTTTGAAATTTGAGTATGTAACATTTCTTAGTATTTTGGCCCCTCCTAGAAATTATTGACAAGCCTCACCATTGGTTATCTCAGCGTTATGTTTTAACTTTTCATTCTTCTCTCTCCTTTCGTTTTAGCTTTCTCGCGTTCGCGCTTTTGTGTGGCATGCAATGTTAGCAGCACCGTCCAGGCACAGCCTTCTCCGTTGATACCACCACTGTCTTCTTCGCCCATAGCCACCGCGAGGCCAGCACGCACTAGGAAGACACCTCCACACCTGCACGACTATTATACGAACACATGAAAGAAGCTTGAAACGTAATAATAATAGAAAGCTCGTGCATGTTAATAATTAGACACGTGCTAAAATAGCTATAATTGAATTCGTTAGGCAGTTACGGTAGGCAGTTATCGTCTAGTATAAATACCAATGTACATTGTACAAAGAAGGCAATCATAAGAATTCAGTTACGATAAGGAGTTTTCCCTTTCTCGATTAAGGGGTGCATCTTTCCTTTCTTACGTCCATATTCATTTTGCATCTTCTTCCTCCGCCCACAGTTGACTGCGCCACCCTTCCCCACCGCGTCCCTAACAACTGGTCTGACCTGCGCCATCGCCATCGCCATGACTGACCACGGAACCAGAAAGACGACCACCGACCGCCTCGAGGAGGCCATCGTCCGCCTCACCAACAGTCACACTTCCATCAATGATCGATATAATGACCTCTCCGGCAAGGTTGACTCAATCCTCGAGCACTTGCGTTTACTTGACTCCGGCAATCACACCTCCACCGTGCCAGCGAATCCTCCAAATCATCCACATAACGCGGTCAAAATCGACATACCAAGGTTTGATGGCCGTGATCCCTTGGGATGGATCTTTAAGATCACGCAACTGTTCCAATACCAGAACACGCCGGAAGAAGAGCGTATCATAGTTGCATCCCTTTATCTCGACAGCGCTGCCTTGAGCTGGTACCAGTGGATGTTCAACAACGGGTTAATCACGCCATGGAATGGTTTCCTTCAAGCTCTCGAATCTCGATTTGCTCCAACGTTTTACGAAGATCCCAAAGGAGCCTTGTTCAAATTAACATAGCGTGGAACAGTGAACGAATATCTCACTGAATTCGAGCGCTTAGCAAATCGTGTGGTAGGCCTTCCCCCTCCATTCCTCTTAAGCTGTTTTATTTCTGGTTTGAATCCGGAATTAAGGCGTGAAGTAATGGCACTCCAACCAATTTCCCTCTTACAAGCTACAGCCCTAGCTAAGCTACAGGAGGAGAAGTTACGGGATAGAGCCACCCCCGTACCACGAAGTTTTCCCCATCCCGAACCTTCTTCTACCTCTAACCCTAACATCTCCGCCAAACCTAAGTCACCTTTTGTTCAGCGAACTCCGGCAGAAATGGCCTTCAGGAGAGAGAAGGGACTTTGTTACAATTGTGACGAAAAGTGGAATGCGGGTCATCGGTGCAAGGGGAAAGTGATTCTATTCATTGCTGATGAGTAGTCCACCATTCCTGACTCAGTGGACCATGAGGTCGAGGATGAACGAGGTGCAATCGTGATTGAAAATCACGAGTTTCAGGGTGATGCAAATTGCTCACACATAAGCCTTCATGCTCTGGCCGGACTACCATCATCGGAAACTTTCAGAATATATGGCAGCATCAAGAATTCTAAACTAACGATTCTTGTGGATAGCGGAAGTACCCATAACTTCCTCCAACCTCGAATAGCGCAATTTCTTCATCTACCAGCTCAATACACCCACCCACTTCAAGTAATGGTGGGAAATGGGACGATGTTGACAAGTGACCAGGTCTGCCCGGAGACTCAGGTCATCATACAAGGCAACCCTTTCGTGATATCATTCCATCTCCTTCCGATAAGCGGGGGGGACGCCGTACTTGGCATAGATTGGCTTAGGAGATTGGGACCAGTTACCACTGATTACACTGAGTCTATCATGTGATTCCAATATTCAGGCCGAGATATATCACTAAAAGCAGACGTCGCGGTTGGGCCTGAACCTGCTTCAGCAACCCAATTAAAGCGTCTCATTCAGACGGGCTCAACTTCAGAGTTCTATCAATTGCACATCATCACCCCAAACCAGCCCGACCCACCCCACTCTTCACACCCCATCCAATCTGTGGAGCACCTACTTCTTCGGTATGGTCATCTCTTCCAACCACCATCACAGCTTCTGCCTCCACGACAGGTGGTACATCGCATTACCTTGAAGCCATCCACAACTCCGATAAGTGTCAGACCTTACTGATATCCACATTTTCAGAAGAATGAGATTGAACGACAGGTCTCTGATCTTCTCTCCGCGGGGCTGATAAGGCCAAGTACCAACCCTTACTCTTCACCCGTGCTACTAGTGAAGAAGAAGGATGGCACCTAGCGGCTATGCATGGATTACCGAGCTCTCAACTCGGTCACGGTCCGAGATCGCTTCCCTATTCCCACGATCGACGAGCTACTAGATGAGTTAGGGTGCGCCTCCTGGTTCTCAAAGTTAAATCTCCGGCAGGGGTTCCATCAAATATTAATGGAGAAGCACAATGGGCACTTTGAGTACCTGGTGATGCCCTTCGGGCTTTGCAATGCCCTATCGACATTCCAATCCGCCATGAACCAGCTTCTTCAACCATTCTTGAGGCGATTTGCAACCGTGTTCTTCGATGACATCTTAATATACAACAACTCGTTGTCATCCTACATACTCCATCTCGAGACTATCTTTCGCACCCTCCAGCAAGGCGAATTCTTCCTCAAACGTTCTAAGTGCTTGTTTGCGCAAGAAAGCATCGAATATCTGGGTCACATTGTCTCAGGCAAGGGAGTAACGCTGGAACCATAAAAAATTCAGGCTATGGTACGGTGGCCATCGCCATCAACGGCTAAGGAGTTGCGCGCTTTCCTTGGACTCACAGGGTTCTACCGCAAGTTCATCAAGAACTATGCTTCCATTGCATCCCCTCTTACAAAAGCTCCTGTGTAAGGATGCTTTCAGCTGGACACAGGAATCTCAGGTAGCCTTCGATCAACTTAAAGCTGCCATGACCAATGCCCGAGTGTTGGCCTTACCAAACTTCTCAGAACCATTCGTGATTGAGACAGATGCATCTGGGACCGCCATCGGAGCTGTGCTCATGCAAAATGGCCACCCTTTAGCATATTTCAGTAAGAACCTTGGCCCTCGTTTACTCCATGCTTCCACTTACATACGAGAATTACATGCCATCGTAGCAGCAATCCGGAGATGGAGACAATACCTCCTGGGTCGTCCCTTCACAATCCTCACTGATCACAAGAGCATTCGCGAGCTGATGACACAAGTAATTCAGACTCCAGAACAGCACTATTATCTTTCGAAATTGCCTGGCTACGATTATTCCATACAATACAAGTCTGGCGTCACTAACGTAGTGGCTGACGCGCTTTCGAGAGCTCCAGCTACCGACGGGGAGCTACTCATCCTCTCCGTTCCTCAGCTTGACTTTCTTCATGACATCAAGCACTCATTGAAAACCAATCTGGAATTCCAGCAACTCATGAAGTTGATCCAGGATGACCCTACATCACACCCTGATTATACACTTTGTGATGGCTTGATTTTGTTCAAGGGAAGGATTTGGCTTAATAAGGGTAATCCTTCTATCCCTAGCCTGCTACTCGAACACCATGCGACTCCACTTGGTGGCAATTTGGGCATTGCGAAAACCATACACAGACTCGAATCTAGCTTCTTCTAGCAGAGTTTGAAGGAGGACGTGAAACGCTTCATCAAGGAGTGCGTTACCTGCCAACAAAATAAGAATATCCATAGACGACCTTCTGGGTTGCTGCAACCTTTGCCGGCGCCGACAAACGTGTGGGAAGATCTATTTATGGATTTTATCACACACTTACCTTTATCCCATGGCTTCACTATTATTTTAGTGGTAGTTGATCGCTATTCTAAAGGGATACATTTGGGTGCCTTGCCAACAGGGTTTACCGCGTTCAAGGTTGCAGCCTTATTCATGGAGATCATCTGCAACTTACACAGATTTCCGAAGAGTATTGTCTCAGACCGCGACCCCATCTTCGTGAGCAGCTTTTGGAGAGAACTGTTTCGCTTAAGTGGCACGCAATTGCGGCTGAGCACCGCCTATCATCTCTAGTCCGATGGCCAGACCGAGGTCATCAACCGCGTCTTGGAGCAGTACCTCCGATGCTTCGTCCATGATCAGCCAGCATCATGGTTCCCATACTTGGCTCTCGTGGAATGGAGCTACAACACCTCGCGACACTCCAGCTCGGGTCTCACCCCGTTCGAAGTCACCTATGGTAAGCCACCTCCAACCATAGTTGACTATATCACTGGTGCAACTAAGAATGAAGCAATTCACGCAGTGCTGGATGAACGTCAAGCATTGCACTCAAAGCTCCAGCAGAGGTTGAAGAAGGCCCAAGAGGTAATGACGAAGTATACAGATACAAAACGCGAGGATGTAACCTTCGACGTGGGCCAGTGGGTATACGTGAAATTGAGACCTGGTCGACAAACATCTATCGCGGGGCAACGCCACCCAAAGCTGTCCAAGAGATTTTTTGGGTCCTTCCAGATCACTGAACGCATAGGACATGTTGCCTATTGTCTCAAACTTCCACTGGAGTCTCAAATCCATCTGGTGTTTCATTGTTCCCTCCTCCGCGCCCACCACGGAACCCCACCAGCCATTCGCGGAGATTGGCCTCTGCAAATTCGAGACCAGCAACCCCTACGACGACCATTATGCTTCCTCGATTCAAGGCTCGATCCAACCACAACTCCCCCCACTTGATGGGTTCTTACGCAGTGGAAGGGTGAGCCGCCGGAGGATACGACTTGGGAATCATGGACTGAGTTATGCGAGACATACCACCTTGAGGATAAGGTGGATTTTCGGGAGGGCGGTAGTGTTAGCAGCACCATCCAGGCACAGCCTCCTCCGTTGATACCACCACCGTCTTCTCCGCCCATAGCCACCGCGAGGCCAGCACGCACTAGGAAGACACCTCCACACCTGCACGACTATTATACGAACACGTGAAAGAAGCTTGAAACATAATAATAATAGAAAGCTCGTGCATGTTAATAATTAGACACGTGCTAAAATAGCTATAACTGAATTCGTTAGGCAGTTACTGTAGGCAGTTATCGTCTAGTATAAATACCAATGTACATTGTAAAAAGAAGGCAATCATAAGAATTCAGTTACGATAAGGAGTTTTCCCTTTCTCGAATAAGGGGTGTATCTTTCCTTTCTTACGTCCATATTCATTTTGCATCTTCTTCCTCCGCCCACAGTTGACTGCGCCACCCTTCCCCACCGCGTCCCTAACATGCATCGAAGCAATAGGGTCCATCCCTTGAGAGAGCCAAGGATTTAAGAGTAGTCTACTCTAATTTTTTTTAATAAATAGTTTAAAAGTTGTACAGTAAGAAAAAAAATGATTGGTTAAAGACCACAATACCTTAAAATGGACAAGTGTCACAAAAATAAACAATGTTACTTTTGTAAATGTGCTAGGCTAAACATTTATATATCCCTCGCGGTACTTGTTCGCTATCGGTCTCTCGCCAGTATTTAGCCTTGGACGGAATTTACCGCCCGATTGGGGCTGCATTCCCAAACAACCCGACTCGCCGACAGCGCCTCGTGGTGCGACAGGGTCCGGGCACGACGGGGTTCTCACCCTCTCTGGCGCCCCCTTCCAGGGGACTTGGGCCCGGTCCGCCACTGAGGACGCTTCTCCAGACTACAATTCGGATGCAACTTGCGTTCAAAGACTCGATGGTTCACAGGATTCTGCAATTCACACCAAGTATCGCATTTCGCTACGTTCTTCATCGATGCAAGAGCCGAGATATCCGTTGTCATTTTATATATATATATATATATATAATATAATTATTGCCCTAGTTGACCATAATACTTTTTAGAAGTGAAATGTCTCATGTTAAAAGTTATTCAATTAATCATAGGAATTGTTATTTTAACCCTGATAATTGAATATTTTAAATACAAAATTAACTATCTCAATAGTTAATTTCATGATTTTTGTAAATTACTATTAAAATTTGTTTTAAAATAATATAAATAAAAAACATTATACTAAAATTACTTTGTACTTAACTTATTAAAATATAAAAAATTAAAACAAATATAATAGTATTAATAAGTAATTTATAATTAACTATTAAAATTATCTAAAATAACATTCTTTTTCAAATAGTTCTTTTTTTTCTTTGGTCTTCAAGTATATAGTTAGTATCTTAATTTATACTTATATGACGATAATATTCTTATACTTATAATATATATTCACTTCTTTCTTCATTCTTTTTTCTCATGAACGCCTCTTTGTTACTACATTCTTATCTCTATTTTTTTTTCTTGTTAATTTATATCATGTATCATATTTCTTATTTTTAATTTTTCTTTTTGATTCCTCTCTTTCTTTTATCTCTCGGGTTCCATGAATGGATATTGGATAGTCATCCTTTTCCCTCTACCCATGCTAAGACAGTAGCAAAAGTTGGCTCATGTCAACAACCTTCCTAATCATTGGACACATGTGGCCACTCACACCTAATTACACCTTCGCACGTGTCTAATGTGATTCCTACTGGTATGTTATTATTAGAAAGATCTTTGACTACAAACTACAATCATCCAAGTGTATTTGTTAACAACTCGTGTTATTTATTAATATTTTAAAATTTGATTATTTATTTTATATTAACTATAATTAACGTGATAAGTTATACCTTCATTAAAAATTAAAACTAATTAAAATCTAAATGAAATGATAAAAAAATAATGTAAAATACTACACTAATTGCATATATAAGTTTTTTACTTTTTCTATTCTATAATACGTCTTATAACGAAGAGAAAAAAAGAAGGAAAAAGAGCTAGAACAGATTCGAATTGAAAAACATTACCAAATATTAAAGTCGTATATATATTATACATGATATGTATCTTCCAATCTAACCAAGTGAGCTGACTTAACAGAATGATGATATACATATAACTTTATTCACATTCACAAATTTCTTCTACAAAATACTCTTTTTTTTTCATATTATAAGAAAAAATTATAATATATTTTACACGACAATTTGTTTCTTATAAAAATGAACAGAGATAATATTAAAAAACTATTTTTTAGAAAGAGATAAATTACAATTTAAAATTTGGTTCAAATTTAAATATTAACTATGTCTTCAACAACATTATGACCTATACAGAAATATATACTTACGAGAGAGAGAAAAAAGCAACGATGACCATTATAAGTGAAAGCCCTAGGTTTATAATAAGAAGAATAATGACACACATTCTCTAATACATAAATACAAACATATAAAATTAAATGAAATATCTCAAAATTTATAATTAATAATAAACTTTAGTCAAGAGGTTTTGGTAATATTTCTCTTATAATATAATATATGTTTGAATGGTCCAACCAATATCATCCCGCAACACACGGCTAAAAATAACCTAGTTTTACATTTTTTTTTTGATAAATTTAAGATAAAAATATTAAAATATGTGTGTCATAATATATAAATGATCTTGAATTTAAACATTATATATAAAATTTTGTTAAATATTTCAGAACAAACTTTGTTACACATAGTAGCTTTATTTTAGTCAAACAAAATTAAATTCGAGCAAACGAAAGACATGCTCATAATCAGTATTTTAGTTTTACCTTGATGGCCAAGCTTAAAATCCAAACTATAAAGGTAACCATACGTCCCTTCCTGAACCTAAAGAGGCCCCACAGCCATAATGGTAAATGACTCAAAAGCCATGCAATGTACAACACACACACACACCCCCAGAAACCCCCCAAATTACAAGATTTACCCCCACATTTTGAAGCATAAATAACATCCCCCTGCACCGCATTTCTTCCCTTTCTCCCTCCTCAGCTCCTCCACCTCTAGTTTCAGAAAAACCTCGTCACTCTGCCCCCATGCTTTCTCTCCCTCCCTCCGACCCCTTCTCCACCTTCTCCGCCGGCTTCACGCCGTGGGACCACGATGAGGATTCCCACGCCCTCTTCTCCCCCAAACCCGTCTCTTCCAGCTCCGGCTCTGACGACAAATCCGAACCGAACCAACATGTATCCGCCTCCTCCACGGCGATGGAGGAGCGGAAACGGCGCCGCATGATATCGAACCGGGAATCGGCCCGCAGGTCCAGGATGCGGAAACAGAGACACCTGGAGAACCTTCGGAACCAGTTGAACAAGTGCAGGGTCGAAAACCGGGAACTGAGTAACCGGTTGCAGTTCGTCCTGCACCACTTGAACCGCCTCCGAACCGAAAACGAATGGTTACACTCCGAGCGAACCTTGCTCCGCCAAAAAGTCGCCAACTTAACACAAATTTTGATTTTCCAACAATTCCAAACTTTCTCCCCTGCATGGACATGCACCAACAACAACACCTCGCTCATGACAATTAATCAAGTTAATTAAACCCTATATATATATATAGAGAGAGAGATTTATAATAAGGTCTTGGTAAAAAATTCCAAGTGGTCTAAGATGTCCTATATGTAATTATTGTTAAAAGTTAGATAAAGTCTTAAAGAGATGGTAAAGGGTGGGATTTTTGGGAAAAATATTAGGCAAGGTTTTGGAAAATATTAGTTCATCTTTTTCAAAACCAAAAGGATTATTGTATATTGCCGATTATAATATATCTGTGTAGAATATTAGCTTTTTCTTTTTTTTGGTTATTCTGGTATAGGATTATTACCTTTTTTTTTAGTTGTTAGCTGATAGCTTCTTTTTTTTTTTGTCAAAATCGCTTCTTCCCTGACTTTCTATTTAGTTATATATCATGATAATGCACGACTCATACTGGTTCTGCAGAGTCCAAATTAAGTTCAAACTTAAAAGTCAAACCTAATGTTAAAGCAAACTCACTAATTAACAATATAATTCCATAATGTATACAACTACGGCAGTTAATAATAGCATACCGCGGAGGAAGAAGGAACGATGGAAAAAGGTGATAACTAAGTCGGATGAATGCAGGTCAAAAAATTGTAAGAAGTATGAATATATAAATAATATATATCCACCGACACTGTAAAAGTAAAAGAAAAAAGTATTGCTACATTACTGCTTGTAACCGCGGTCATTTTGTTTCATTTTAATTTGGGCCTATGATACAATAATACTATATCATATTATTTGCTGTCGAACCATAGAACCGAAAATAATTGGTCATGCAATTCAGGTAAAAAAATATATAATTGGTCATGCAAGCCCTGAATTCCAAATGACTTTTCTCTCTTCTAATGAAGTTTAATTAGGGTTTTGTATGAAAAAAGAGTTTTATATATATATATATATATATATATATATATATATATATATATATATAATCACAATGAGGTTTGAATTATTCAAACTTTTGATTTTTCCTCACTTGGTTGATTCCAGTAGGTCATAATAGAATAGTTTTGAAAAGAAAACTAAAAAAAAAGGCGTTTCGTATTTCTTTTTAAATAAATTTTACAATAAATAACCTGATAGTAATTCATTAATTAATAATTCTTTTCACTAACAATAATGTTTTAAAATTAAAATATTTTCTGAATAATGGGTCTTTATACACGGGAATTCAAATGAAGATCAACATTGTCTTAAAAAATATATGAGGAAAATATGTCTGTAGCTTTACAAGGGCAACGAATATGTCACTTTCTTTAATCAAAGTACAAATTAAACTTAATCCCTCTTTTTTTTTTTTCCCTTCTTTTTAAGAGAATCAAGTTGATTGGTTTTGGATTAAGTGCAATTAAGTTGAGAACTTTAGCCTATATGGTAATATAAAGTGATTGATGACTTTGTACACAAGACTTTGCTGAACAGAGGGGCCACAGGTTATAATCAAAGACGTAACCCAATCACTGGTCTACAAACAAAGTGCACTCGTCACTCCCAATTTGATTATCTTACAGTGTATATATAATTATTTACCTCCATAATTTTGTAAAAAACAGAGACTCACCTCATCTCCACCTTCTTAATTCTTTGTATTTTTTAATCCTTCTGTCCAGTCTCTAAATGTATGTGTATTCCAGTAACAGATATTCAATGTTTATAGATCACATATCGCATAAGAAATGACTGATTAATTTTTATATTTTTTTTATCGATAACATTAATTATTAATTTGCTAATTTTTATTAACAAAAAATATTCAAACTCATTATCATTTTTCTCTCTTCTTCCTCTAAGTCTGTAACCACCAATTTATCCTTGTAATTTCCCTCAAATATAAGATTAATTCAATAATTATGAAAGAGTTAAGAAAAAAAGAGAAGAGAAAAATCATAGATTTAAATTATCTAAATAATATTTTTAGTAAATATTAATAATAAAACTAATAAACTAATATTTGCGGATAAAAAAAACTTATAACTCCTAGATTCTAATTAATCTTTATACAATACATACATCAGCAATCTTCTTACTTAGATATTTATAAAATGGAATGACGCCACTGAATTATATTGAAAAAATAAACATCATCATTTAAATCTTCCTTTATATTTTAGGATCATCAGGAAGAGGTTTCTTCGGCTAATAATCCTCCATCTCTCAATCAATGTAGTCATAACCTCACCAAATAAGAAAATGTACGTGTAAACTTTCACTGTCCCATCTTTATTCATTTCACAATGACTTTAACTGATGTGTGTATGAATCTTTATATACTAATGTTATGCAACCAATAAAAAATTGTACATGTATACTTTTAGCTTTCACAATGACTGTATGTAACTGATGTCATACAAGAATCTTAATAGTATTTTAATTTCTTTTGAAAAATGGATTGGTTTGATCAATATATTAATATTCTGTCATGTGTCACCATTTAAATTATCGAGGGTAATGCACCGCGCGTGTACATGTTTAGTTATTTTTTTTTCTCAACTTGCCTATACTTGATGGTAAAACTTTTGATTGAAATTTCAGAAACTTATTCAAGTTTCTATTCATGACATCATTTAAAATTATATTATTAAAAAAATTTGTGTATCGTTCTTATTTAAAAGATAACCTAAAGAGTTCTCACATAATTGAATCCTCAATTTTAAAATAAAAACCGATGATGCCAAAAACATATACTTCCTTCAATTAGAAATTAAGAATTAAGCAGTCACGATCTCTTGGGTTAGGTCATAGGTGTAGGTTACAATTTTCTCTCACATTCTTTGATCTCCAATATTTTCTTTGAATTTCCTCAAAAAACAAAAAAGATGAATTCCACATTTTTAACAGCTAGCTAAATACATTCTAACTTAATTCTTTATATTAGTTGAAATAAAAATAAAAAGCCATAAATTTTGTGTATCTTGAGTTTTGATATCGGTTTATTATGAGAAGCGAGTGTTTTTAACTTTTTCTTGGATTGGTTGCGTTTTCACATCCTTAATAATTTACTTCCAAGTTAAATTTTTAACTATATAGAACTTTGAAATTTCTTCGGTGACCAAGTCAAGAATAGCAGCAACACATTTGGTTTCTAAGAAGATTAGAGAGGGGATTCATTACTTTAATCTGGAGTTTTAATTAAAGTAGAAATTAAAATAATATGAATTATTTTTTAAAGTATATTAATAAAGAGTTAATTTATTTTCATTTTATCATCACGTAAGCAACACCCATCCCGAATTCTAGAAGATGATAGGAATAGGCTTTAGACCAACAAAATCTAAAGATTTCATTAGAAGGTATAATTAAAGGAATCATATGTAGATCCTTAGTGAATCATAAGATGAGTAGTTATATCAAAATTAAAATTGAATTGTTCGGATATTATTTGAGTTTATTTTTTAATAAAAATAATTTTTAATAAAATTTTATTTATCTTTTTACCAAATTTTAGAATAGTCAAAGTTCTTTTTTTATGATGAACTAAAAGATTAAGATGAAAAAAAATATTATATATTTATATCTATTGATCTCTTTGTTGCATATGTTAAAAAAATGCATCAGATATATATACATTTCACAAATGTTAAATATTTGATAAAGCACACTTCAAATATTACTTGTTTTTTTTAAGAAAAGAAGATATCGAAATAATTAATGCATTAAAATATTTCCAAATAAACACAGTGACTCATATATAAAGGCACTGCATCACGGGTTAGAGGTTAACTTCGAAGCCCAATACTGGGCCTGTCCCTTTCTGCCAATCAAGTGGGTTTTGTATGGCTCACTATTGTGGATTTTTTAATTAAATTAATCCGAAAGTTGGTAGTTCATTTTGTCATTAAAGGATTATCACAATGATAGTGTTCATTAATAAACCGAAATACATCGCTTTCTAGATTGATTGTGGCATGGAGACTGCTTTTATTAGAGACACGAATTTGTTCGAATGAAATAAAATAACAATAATAATAATATATCAAATTAATAAGCATGAAGTAGAACAGTATATATGAAAGCATGTGATTGCGACCCAGAGGGGTAAGAACAGGAAGAGCTGGACAGAAATTGTCGACGTAAGGCCGAAAGAAAAAAATAAGTTAGTAATTCATCAAAATTATGTTGAACAACCCTACCAAAAAATTTTTTTATGTTGAACAACGTCTAAAAATAAAAATAGTAAATAAATTTATAGAACATAAAATGAAAAAGTTAATTTTTTGTGTGTGTCTGCGCGATAAGATTTATATTATTTCTACAGTTATCAATTTCTTATGTTTAGATGCCACACAAAAGAGAATTTACAGAACCAACTTATATCAAAATTAACAATGAAATGCGCACACACACACATATACCACTAAACACTAAATACTAATAACAATAATAATACTATTTCCAAGTGTTTATGATCGGCTATAAACTCTATTAATGAATTAGCCACGCGTCCTAGCTAGTAATTAAGAATGCCGTAATCATTACGTCTTACCTCATAATTATGAGATCCTCTCCCTAATTTGAGGAACTTGCTTTAATGATTCTCATCGAGATCTTCTCGTGGAACAAAAGTATATTCTTGACTCAAGTATTGGGGACTACTACTACTAAAAAAAATAAAAAAATTCTACTTCGATTATTTGATATGTTTTATGATGATTTCTAATTGTTTTCAAAATGATTATCATGAAAAGTTAATATTTTTCATCACAATTTTTAAACTATTTTAGAAACTCAGTTTTTACATTGATTTACATAAAAATCGTTTTAAAATATCCTTTTTTTTAAAAAAATTACAAAATTAAAAAATTAAGGATTTTAAGATAATTTTTTTTATAAAATAAATTTTTTAAAAAATCATCTTAAAAAGTTTATATTATAAGAAATTTTTTTTAAAGAATCATAGAATATTTAATTTCTAAGATGGTTTTCAGAATAATCATCTTAAAAAGTATACATTTTAAGTCAATTTTTTTACCTTCTAAGCTGGTTTTTAAAAATCAAACCATCTTAAAATATATTTTTTAAAATGATTTTTCTTAGAATGTATACATTTTAAGACAACTTTTAGAAATCGATGTTGTTATATTTTTTCTTTTTTTAATGTTTATTTACCACGTAATTAAAAATTATTAAATTTATAATAATTATTTTAAAGAATGAAAATAGAATTTAATTAAAATGTTCCACCAATAAATTGTATATAGATTTTTGTTATTATTTATCATGTAATTAAAAGTTGTTAATTTTGATAATAAATATTTTTTAAAAATCATATTTAAAATGATTTCTAATTGATATAGTGTGTGGAAATTAAACTCAAGAAAATATATTACACTTTACTCTTTTGGGCAAGGGGAAGGAAAAGGAAAGAAGTGTACAAACAAGAAGTACATTCTTCGAAGCTTTTATTTCTACTAACAACTTAAAAACATTCACATGTAATCCTTACATTATTGTTAGAATCATGGCAAAAATAATTCTCAATGACCATAGAGAAAATCATCATCCTCACACTCTAGAACTCTTAGCATTGTCAAAGCCAATTGACTTTTCATCTCATTATTTGTTTCTTGTAATTGATGGTAATAATCAATCACATATCCATTGCCAAAATAACTAGACTTCCTTCTTCTAGAGAGAACAAGCTCTACTTCACCTTTCAATATTGCAACAATCTCACCTATGCTAGGTCTCCTATATTCTTCACTTGTAACATAGGCAACTACAACATCAATCATGCGAGCCACTTGATCCGTGTAACTCGAATTGCACTTGACTTGAGGATCTAGCAACTCTTCAATGACTCTTTTCCATTTTCTCAACAAAGGTTTAACCGACAAATTAATGTAAAATTGGATGTGTGTTAGAAACATCATGTTCATTTGTAAAAGTTTAGTCACAAGTAAATGAAGTGATCATTATATATCATTATACTATTCCACATGATAAAAAAACTAAATTTTGTTTTGGCTATTCAAATAGACACATTAGATATCTAAGGCCCTACTTAGTTTAAAAGAATTTTTTTTCTATTTCTATTTTAATTTTCACAATAAATATAATAAAAAAAGTCACCATGCTTCAATTTTATTACCCATTTTCAAAAATTTCTTAGAAAAATCTTTAAAATCAGGAAACTAAAAAAAAACAAAGAAGTTAAATGACAAAATAGTCCTAAGTTGTTAGAGATTCACCTGATCATTAGGAGCTTTCTACTTGTTGGCACATTGAGAGAGAAGGAAGCTCATTAAATGGAAAATTTTCATTTTCAAATCTGGCCTAGCCTGGAAGTAAAACAACATAAGGAAAATAGGAACATATAAGCAAGAATCAATACTAGGAAATAAAGATAGTAAGTAAAGATAATCATTAATCATACCAAATCAAACCTATAAGCATTCTTAATTAAACATACAACTGCTTTAATAGATCATTATTACATGGGGAATTAGCAAACTAACCAACATTTGTTGCAAAAATACAAGATCCAAAAAAGCCACATTGTTCAGCACCATCAATACTCCAGCTGCCACCTTTTCAAAATTAGATGGAAGGATATATGAGGCCTAGAAGAAAATGAAGTTATTCAACTTAGATATAACACAAGAAAAATATTAATAATTACTTATTTACTTATTACCAGGACAAACAATCAAATGAAGGAAATAATTAGACATGTAACAAAATAGTAAATGACCAAATTTCATAAACACCATCCAACCCTCCAACAATTAATTGCTTAAGGTACAGTTTCGGAGCAATCCTCATGAATAACTTCATGCTAAGTTCATTGTGATGAGTTACAAATGGACGGGCTGCAACTCCACTAACAATCATGTTCATCATAGGTGTTTCAACCTAAAAGTGATGCAAACAGTAGGTGAATGGCAGTAAAGAAACCACAAAATCCAACATCAAAATACTTAAACGCAGAACAAACCTCCATGAAATCAAGGTCATTAAGGAACCTCCTAATGTAAGCTTTCTAACATAAATTGAAGAAATCAACCAAAAAGTTCATACCTCTAACATAATTACTCTTCGAAAATGTCTCTCTTCTTGTTTTTTGGTGTATCCAAGCTGGCAATATGAAGTATAGCTAAATTAGGACATGTTCAGAAAGCATTAACACCCCCCCCCCCCCCCCCCCCCCCCAAAAAAAATAAAAATAAATCAGTCTGATTATGACATATAAAATGTCTCGAAAGAGTTAATCATAACCTCCATGATGGAGGTACTATACTGAAGGTTAAGGTACCTAACCTTGGATCTTAATATTGGTGTCATCAATCCATGCAATGCATTTAGTAAACCATTTGAAAGCAGTAAAAGGTAAAAAACTATGATGGGATAGTATACTTATTGTTCCATTCATTAGAGGTTTTCCTTTTTATGAGGAAAAACCCTTAAAACATGGGTTATAAAATCAAATATGTGTTTATATTAACACCTTAAACTTTTAGAAGTCTTCAGAGTTTGATCCTTGCCCTCCTCATTCTTACTAAAAATGTGCATGAAGGGACACATTAAAGATAACAACTTAAGCTTTTAGGAGTTACCTAAAATGCAATTTAGAGCCCATGAAAGAAATGACCCCCAGAATCCATGAACAAAGTTTGGAGATTAAAACAAAGAAGACAATACATTAACAAAGTGAGAAGAAAACAAATAGATGATATAATGCATATATACCCATGAAAGGTTGAAACCCCAACTAATGGCTAAAGTAACAAAGAACATACTATAAAGTGATTCAAAAAAATTGTAGTTCAGTCCATTTATTTTGACATATTCTGATATTATAAACAATCATAACAAGACACACAAATAGTTATCTTGTAGCTTAATGTACATATAAATACAAGAACCAGTGATCTACCAGTTGGATGTAGGGGAAAGTAATGGAAAATTATCTAACCATAATTTTGATCCTTGTTAAGGATGCTTTGTACTCCCACTTCATAGTATAATCACTAACCATAATTGATAAGGACCTCCAAATAAAACTTACACAAATTGAGACAATACATATAAGAAGCAGTTTATCATAACAGTATAATGTCTTGTCCGTTTTAACTGAAAGTCTCTCTAATCATAACATGAAGGGGCTCATATTCCAGCACATTGGACAAATGCTAAAAAAGATGTAAACTAATGCAATTACTGGAAATGTCAAGAACCAAGAGGTATACTAAGTTGTTTCTGGAAACTAGGTAAAATTAAAATCATTTTGATAAAAAAAAAACCAATTATCATCTGTACCACAAACAAATTCACAAAATATCATTTTCAATTTCACCAAAGAAGCTTTAATTCATATAAAACACGTTTGTGCAGCTACAAGGCTTCTATACTCAAGTGTTTAAACCAGAAGGTCTAGAACAGTCTTGAAACACGTCATTTAGCATTGATAAGATAATTTACTAACCTTGCCAATCTTCTCGTTTAAAACGTTTCATTGTTTGCTCCAACCACTACCTTTTCCATTTTTTTCAACAAATATCCTGCATTGAGAGGTGAAATTAATTCAAAGTGAAGGATTTGCAAACTAAGAAACATTCAACTCCTTACTTACGTGAGAGGTAAAAATAGAAGGCAGCAAGCGCAAATAAAAGGTATAGAAACTGTTGTGGTCCTCAAAATAAATGAATGAGTACTCTACAATAATGAATTGTGATTGTGGGAATTATATAACTTATTTTAAAGCTTCACATATTTTTTTATTGGCAAATGTTAGTTAATTTGTTAGTTTTTCGTAAGTTGATCGGAAAAAGCTTAGCATACGTTGATATCCACCAACAACCACTAGGTATGATTTAACTATGCCACTATATTCTGTCACAACTTAACTGGAAAATATAACAGTATAATCTTATTGTCTAATGTTTGTTGATTATTTATAAAGTTGTGTGAAATGGAAAAGAATCCTCAATTTTTTCTATTCTTCAGCTAGGTTGTCTTTTTAAATGATTGCGTGCTATATACTATTTGTCCATCAACAATTTAGTGATTAAACAATCAGCCACAAGCTAGATGCACCAAAATAATATTTGAAAATATCCAACCGTTGCAAGTTGTATGGATAAGAAGGATGACCACTGAACCAATGTTGGTAACTATTTTCAGTTTGAGAAATGCAAATACTGAAGCTCTTGATGTAGGATAGGAAAAAAGGAAGCCACCAGGTTAATACTTTAATGATGGTACAACACAAGAGACCAAACAAAGACACCTTGGTGATATTAGATCTGTAATACAAATTTTGGAATGAATAATAAAAACTTGTGATTATCTCTCCTTCAAGCCCAACAGTCTTCGAGCCAGATCCCTCTTGTGTATCCTTGTCTTGCTGACTGGATTTTTCTTTCATTGATTTTAAGTTTCCCCCACTTTGTTGACTTGTTTGAGGACTAGTTGTGTAGAAAAGGAAATAGAACATCCACCTTGAATATGTAAAGCCAAATTTTAAACACTTACATAATTTTTAACAAATTCAAGTATATAATTTTTTAAAGTATATTATTCCCCACCTTATTTAGAATTGACTATTATGCATCAAGTGTCTTTTTGGATGACTAGTAAGTTCTTTAGCTCATCTTCTTGGCATTGCCTTTCCATTCTAATGAAATTAGTTGAAAGTGTTTAATCATATTATATATATAGGGTGAAATGAGTGTTTTATTATGAGAGGTGAGAGGATTAAATAACAGTCCTTAAATTAAAATAGAAGGTCCAGATTTAATTTCTAATTAAATGCCCTGCGCGTGTGAAAACGAAAGAATTAAGAACCCAAGAGTGAGACAAACAATGCGCGTGAGAGAGTCAATATTAAATGCATGTGTAATGCATTTAATTAGTAATTAAATCTGGACCTTTTATTTTGATCTAAGGGCTACTATTTAATCCTCCTACCTCTAATAATAAAACACTCCTTTCACCTGATATGTCCTCTGTATATATCTTTAGTTAAACAATTAAACAATTGGAGATTATTGTATGTATGTTCGTATTATATAAGGTTGAGAAATATAGGATATTGAATTTGAAATAGTCATTAGATTTGTTCAAGATTAGACTTAGATAATACTAAAGGCATTCAAGCCATGAATACTACCTAGTATGCATTATTTTCCTTCCCTTTTTAACAAACAAGGAGCATGATCTTGGTCACCAAATAATGCAATGAATATTGACAAATCATTTAACACGTATCCCATGAACTTAAAGGGATGTCAAATGTCAATACTCATTATTGTTTTCATTCTCTTTTTATAAACAAAGAATTTATTAAAAAAAGAAAAAAAACTAAAGGGAGATACAAATGCAAAATGATAAGAAAACTTCATAAATTGAACACTACAAGAAAAAAAAAATGTAGCACAACAGACCAATCTCTCTGAAGATTCACCAAAGACCCCTAAGACCTTGGACATAAAACCACAAAGAAGCAAAGTGAGAAACTTCATTGTCTTTTCAGTCAAAATAAGACTCCAAACAGCTTTATAAATGGTCTAGGAGACCAATCCTCCAAAAACAACTCCTTAAAAAATCTGGTAATTTCAAAATGCAGTAACCCTAGAATCCCTAACAAAACTCCCATTTTCCAATTTCAATTTCTTAATTAAGTTCTTCCTTCTTTTGCCCGAAGATAATCTATCGAAAAAACTTAAAATTGTATTCCCATCCTTAGTCCATTGGACTTTTAATTTTTGTCTCCAACAAAAAATCTTTAAAATCCCAAGTATTTACTTATTCCCAATGAAATTTCTAATCACTTGAATACCAAGTGGTTCTAGAAGTCACATTCAAATCAATGGTGGTGATTCTAATGAGTTTCAAATTCATCCTTGGAGTCTCACGTATGAAAAATAAATTAATGCACCCATTAAGGACATTAAGATTATTAATTCATAAATAAATAAAAAGTGTAACAAGTGTCATATATTGAACATACCGCCTCTGCACTAAACAAATAAAGTGTTGGGGTGGAACAAATGCACACTCCATATCAACTAGTGCAACCACCATTTTTTGGATTCATTTTTAAATGCCTCTAAGGATGAACTTACAATTGCCATAATCTAGAAATTGCAACAAATGAGCAAGATAATTTCTAAAAACCAAACCAAGTTACATGTAAGTTACAACACAACATTGTTACCTCTCTCTTGAATGGAGGATACCTTCCAAGACCAGGCGTTGCATTTGCAGAAGAAGAAACAAGATCCACAAGCACATGATATACCTAATGTGAGAAGAAAGAAACAAGTAATTTATTGTCTGAATTCGCTCAAGTATACCACTCAGCAGAGTGATCTATTCATAATAGTAATGATTACAAAGATAGTAAATAACTACAACTATTTTCAAAAGAACAATTAAAATATCACTACTTCCAAAGATAAATTGAACCCAGCTAAACACAATAACTAAACTATTTGGAAGAGTATTGACATGGATTTCTTTTGAACTAATTATGATTTAGAATCTAATCAAATGAGAATTGGTTTCTGATTTTAAGTGATTATGAAGCAAGCATGTAACATTCTAAAAGCAACATCCTTGTAATTAGTTGTCAAGTTTTGAAGGTTAACAACCACCCCCAAAGGATCCCCACCTACTATTCAAACTATTGATGTAACTTTGTAAGTCATCAACTAAGAGGGACAACAAGAGATAAAGGGCATACCATTGTTTTCTTTTGTAAAAGCCCCATTGTTAGGGCGATTGGCAAGTATACCAATTTGCACAAGTAGTATTTAAATGGTAAGACCGAGTATCGTATCCATAGAAATTTGTTTCACTTAGATGATGTATATTCAGTATGTAAAAACTTTTAACTTTGGAAATGAAATGAAAGGTTCATTAATGGTGTAATTTTTTGTAATATACTACGCTACTTGAACAATGACGAAATAAACTCAAAGCTGTAAAATTACGATAAATATCAAGGTGAAAACATCGGGGAGTCTTCTACTGAACTTTCTCTTGCCGTATAAAAAGGTTTTTCTCTATTTAACATTATTCTAGCACTCTTGCACCAGCTATTTACTCAGACCATGATTCCTCACAAGAATGAGCCTAACTCTCTTAGCTTTTGTTCTTGATTCCTCAACAAATTCATTCTAAAAGAGTTGCAATATGCGCACAGTACAAAATATACTAGATTACCACATTCTATTCCTAGATACATAGACCTCTAGTTGCTCTATCAAGTTCTAAGATTTCCAAGCATTTTCCAACACTCAAAAGCTTAACTAAACATACAAATGGGTGATAAAGCCACAAGCATGTAAAATAAATGCAGATAGAAGCAAAGAACACCAGAAGATAACATTAAATAGATAGTTAGAAATTTACATAAAGAGTGCTCATTAGAATACTCCCCAATAATGAAGTTCCTAGCCCTCCATTGACAAGGAGAGCTTAATACAAAGAAAAGATATTGTTTTTGTGAAAGAAAATGGTAAAAGATGAAGAAGAATGTCTTATCTCCAATCTCTCTGCCTTCTTCTATCTGTTTTCACGTAGTATAAGCTTGGTTTTGCTTTTTGTCCCCCTTGTTGTCTTACCAACTCAGTGTTTTAAAGCCTTTTGGACTTCTCAGCATACGAAGGCGCGCTCAGCGAGCATGTCTCGCTGAGCGAGAGTAAGTGAAAATCTGCTAAGCGAGCCTGGGCGCACTAAGCGCGAGAAGAAACAACGTTCTCACTGGGCGAGCTGGCTGCGCCCTAAGCGCGCTACTCTCTGACTTATCCTCTTCTAGGGTTTTGCATCAACTAAGCGAGCTGGTTGCCTTGCTAATCGAATGAGGCTCACTTAGCCAATCTACCTCGCTAAGCGAGTTCATCAGTAGCAATTCACACCTTCTCTTCTTTAGCCTACAAACTGAGTTAAATTCAACATTAGATCACAAAAAATGGAGTTTCTACTTTATAAATTCATACAAGAACGAAAATATTTACAATTTCCACAAAAAGAACCATAATTGGAGGCACAATGCTATTTTCTTAATTATTTTTAATGCACTAAAAGCTCATGAATAGAAATTAACAAACTCCCCCAAATTTACAGTTTTTTTGTCTTCAAGCAAATAAAATGACAGTTTTCTTGTCCTTAAGCAAATAAAATGACAGTTTTCTTGTCCTCAAGCAAAAGGACTTAATAGTGGTTAATCAAAATGGTGTTTGTCTCAAATGTATCAATCACACAAACAGAGATGACTAAGCATGCATCAACCAACTACCTTCTGAAGTGAAGTGCAGTATATTCAAAGACATGAGCATGTGCATTAAGTAGCAAAAATGAAATAGGCTAGCAAGCATGACAAGTATCAAGGAAGGTCAACCAAGCTTAATCCTCACGGCCACTGTTTCTCACATATGCACAAGTGTTTCAGGTAATTCTTCAAATAGACAACCAACACAATTTCCAACTTTTGCATTTCATCTCATTCTCATACAGTCATAAACACACAAAATGAATCTGAAGGACTTTCTTTGGCTTGTAATGAGGCTAGGCTAAAAACAATTCATGGTTTTTCTAGGATGCAAAACTTAGGTTCTAGGAGAGCATTCATCCATAGATCACCTTTTTCTTTAACCTTCCAGCTTTTATTGACATGCCACAATTAGAAGCACAATTAATAGCAAACAAAGCTTCCTTTATTTTTTATATTCTTTTTGTATTTTTTTTATTTAGTAGTTTATAATTACTGCTAAAGGTTGATTCTTTAACTCTCTGTGTAGTTGTTACTTACATTCCTGGAATATAAATCACCCAAACACACTCCCCCAAATTTGGGACAAATTTGTCTTAAACCATACAATGCTCTCCTATAACCTAAGATAGGGTGAACAGAGATAACATTTACATTTAGGTTCAGGGTTCAATGACTCATTCATTCATATTTAAGCTCAAGAGGGTGCAAGGGTTTAATCATTCATGAACATGGTAAGACTGTTTGGCTAAATGGCTAAATCAATTCAATCATGGCCTTCATCATTTCCAAATCATGCATTCATTTAGTATCCAAAGATTCATGCAAAAATCAGTACTTGATGCTAGTCGTCCTTTCACAGTTTAAGATTCACACAACTCACTAGGTTACCGTAATTGGTTACCTTCACTATTTTCCTGTCATGCAAGCTAACATTTTCACTCACACCCCTAATTTTCATGCTCTTTCTCTTCTATATAAAGCAGACTCATTCAAGGTATATGATTTAGCAGCGCAAGTCACTCATATCATGCAATCAATTCAATTCAAACCAATATCAAAACAAACACCATTGCTGAATAAAGATCATGAAATGCAGAATTAAACCACTTTTCAAACTTCAAAAACAGTAAAATGTTTCAAAAGAAGTAATTACTAAGTAAATAAAAAGCTAAATTAAAAATTGTTCGAAAAACAGAATAATTAAATGAAGTCCTATCATGCTTCAGTCATCCTGAGCTAGAATGGGCTCGTCCTGAGCTGAAGTAGGATCATCCTGAGCTTAAGTGGGCCATGGATCCCAAGTCCCCTGCGCCGTAGCGACATATGCTACGTAGTCATCATCAATGCCTGCCTCTGCTGCGCCTGAGACTCCCTCCTCAGCAACCTCCATCGGTGTGTCCTGAGCCTCTACCTCTGCCTCTGGGGTATCCTCAGCCTCTAGAGTGTCTTCTGCAGCCTGTATCTATGGTTCCTGGGCCATAGGAGCCTCAACTCCCCCTCAAAAAGGAAGGCTGGACTCCGGGCCAAGCCACCTGTGCCAAGAAGTCCTTCATACTAATGATTGGCCGCTACTATGATAAATCATGCATACTCTGCATCACCATGAAAAAGCCATGATGAATGCTCTAAAACATGGGCATGATGGCATCACTGCTCGATGTGGAGGGATCGGCTGGCGTTGAGATAGGTGCTGGAGGTGGAGGTACTGGTGTTGGTGCTGGAGTTGAAGCTTGAGCATCTAAAGGGGCCCTGGTCCTGACCTTGCGGGATCCAGGGAATATGATGGAGGGGTCCTCTAGGTTCCAACAATTCTTCCTAATATAGGCCAAATTAATGGTTGGGCTGAGGGACTCGAAAGTCAATGAATCAGACACAACCCCTCTGGCTATGCAAAAAGCTATGATAAGGGTAGGAAAGCCAAGCCTAGAGGAGTTGGATTGGGTCATCTGGGAGATTTGGCCTGAGATGATCGAGCCCAGATCCATATCCATCTTCATAACAAGGCTATGCATCAACCTCGCCCTGTCCATATTAAGATCAGAGGTGTGAAAAGTAGGGGCGAGGTTGGAGTAGGAAAGGACACTCCAAGTCTAAGCTAATGTGGTCAGGTCCTTCCTCAGCGGCTTCTAAGGCGCCCCCTCAGCATTTAGAACAAACCCTAGCCCTGGTATACATAGTTTTGTTGCGATCTCCTGAGGGTCAGGGTGAGTATGACAAAAATGAGAGTAAGCTGAGTACCTCTCCCCAGGCTCGAGTACCATTAGAGTCTCTAGGAAGGTGTTAAGCGTGGCGACATCGAACTTGATCGTCTTCACCCACACCTTGCATTTCCTGGGGGATCGATCCTCTGGGTCATAGAGGTTAGAATAGAACTCTTTGACCAAGACGAGGTCAATGTGATTCTCCATGTGCCTTGTCAAGTTCCTGTGCCACTGCCGTTTCTCCAGCTCCCTGAGGAACTCATCACAATGTGAGTACGCCAACTCCACATTTCTCTCAGGGAGGATGTTTTTGTTGTGGATGTTTGTCTCGTATCTCTCCCATGCGACCTTAGACACAAATCTGGATGTGTCATAGGGCTCTTGAGGTCTAGAGGATGAAGCGCGTCTCTTCTTGGAGGCAATCTGCACCAAAACACAGAAAAAGATTGAAGTTAGTCAGGATTTTATTGAAAATTAACTTAAGAAAAACAAGTAGTAAAATAGGTTGGGTGCTAAGCGAGATAGGCTCGCTTAGTGCGCCTTACAGAAATAAAAGCAAGTGGCTTAGCGCACAGGGTGCGCTTAGCGAGAAAATAGAAAAACAACACAATGGCTAAGCGAGACCATCTCGCTTAGCTGAAAGACAACAATGGCTAAGCGAGAGTGTCTCGCTAAGCCTTATTAACACACGGAGAGGTAATTGCACTTAGGGCGTAGGGCTCGCTTAGCGTGACTAACTATCTAGGCTTAGCGCCAGTGGGCGCTTAGCGAGACTCACTACTGATAACACTAGTGGCTTAGCGAGACAAGCTCGCTTAGCCTTATTCCATGACAGAGAGCTATTTGCGCTTAGCGCGCTTAACTCGTGAACAAAACATATAGAAAACTAAATTTCCTTAGGCTTAGCAAGACAGGCTCACTTAGCCCAATTTTATTCCAGAGGCATATTTAGGCTTAGATAGCTCGCTAAGCCACAGAGGGAATGTAAAAAGACTCCAAGTTTCAGAATTATCTAAGTGTACTTGCTAAGCGCGGATGGCAGGCTTAGCGAGTTCATACAAACCCAGAAAAATAAAATCAAAATTCAAAGACTCGCTAAGCCATAGTGCAATGGCATAGCGAGTTCATACAAGTTGCATAAATTTAAACAAACTTGACGAACTTGCTTAGCAGAATAGGGTGCGCTTAGCGAGTTCATCCTGAAACCCAGAAATTCATCAAAACATATGAACTCGCTTAGCGAGGCAGGCTTGCTTAGCGAGTTCATCGCATAACCCAGAATTTGGGCTTGTCAGCCTCAATTCCCTAAGCCATTATTCAGGCTTGGAAGTTTGAGGCTTAGCCTTCTAACCAAAATCACAATACAACCTATATTATACTCCTACATTATACTAACTAAACAAAGAACTAATAATCATTAACAACAAAAAACTTACATAATCAAAGAGAAAACTTTTTTAAATCCTCTACCCTAGGTTTTCAATACTGAAATTTAACTAGAGAGGAGGTGAGAACTTACTTGGACTGCAGAAATGGAGTAAAAAATGCAAGGCAAAAGAATGCAAGGATGAGCAGTGCAAATGATTAGCAAACGAAGAATGAGGTGTAGTTATAGTGATTTAGAATGTAACTGCCTTAAGGCAGTTATGTTTTCCTTTTGCAGTTTTGATTTGCTTGCTAAGCGTGAGTGTCGCGCTAAGCGAGCACTCTGTGACGTTTAAATTTTTAGAATTTGAATTCACGCACTTAGCGAGACAGACTCGCTTAGCCCAATTCTCTAAAATATGAACCTAAGAGGTTTTTGGGCTTAGCGCGCAAATGTGCGCTTAGCGAGTTCTCCAGTTCTGATTGGTCTACAACTTCCGCTAAGAGAGCCATGGCGCGCTCAGCGGATTAAATGAATAAGGATGCAGTAGTGGGGTGGCGCTTAGCGAGATGGTCTCGCTTAGCATAATTGCCATTCTAGAGAGACTTTCGGGCTTAGCGAGATGGTCTCGCTTAGCCCAATTACCATTAAAGCCCGGACAGAGAGGGTTTAGCGTGTAGGTGCACTTAGCGAGACAACATAACGCGCTTAGCGAGTTGGCTCGCTTAGCCCAATTTCATTAAATGCACAACCTGAGAAGGTTTTGGGCTTAGCGCATGTGCTCGCTTAGCGAGACCCCATCAGCCACTAGATGAGGGGTTGGTGCGCTTAGCGAGAGTATTGCTCGCTCAGCACATAGGCTATGTCTCGCTTAGCGCGGGTGTCACGCTGAGCGGGTTGGATGACTGAAAAAAATTTCTAAGTCCTTCCCATCCTTAGCTTCAGAGAAGCTTGTGGCCAACCCTTTTTTCAATTAAATTCATGCTTTATCACTCTACTCTAGCAGTATCAAATGAACACAACCTAACTAATATGCATTAAAACAACATAAAATGATTGAGAAAGGTAAGCAAAGCTGGGTTGCCTCCCAGTAAGCGCTTCTTTAACGTCACTAGCTTAACATGTGTCACCCCTAAGGGTCCTGTAAATGCAAGATGATGGTTAATCCCTCAATGTTCCCACAATGGTACAACTTTAATCTTTGCTCCTCAATAATCCAGCTTCTCTTAGGAGTTGTTGATTGAGGATCCATTAACTCCACTACTCTGTATGGCTTTACTTCTTTGATAGTAAATGGTCTAGACCATTTAGACTTCAATTTACCTGGGAACAACTTTAGCCTTAAGTTGAACAACAGAACTTGTTGGCTTGGCTGGAAGTCCTTCTTCAACAACTTCTTGTCATGATATGCCTTCACCTTTTACTTGTATAGCCTGGAGGATTCATATGCATTCAATCACATCTCCTCCAACTCCAAGAGTTATAGCTTCCTTTTCTCCCCTAATATACCCTCATCAAAATTCAGGAACTTCAAAGCTCAATATGCTTTATGCTCAATCTCTATTGGTAAGTGGCAGGCTTTGCCACAAACCATTTGAAATGGAGATAGGCCTATGGGGGTCTTAAAGGCAGTCCTATAAGCCCATAATGCATCATCCAGCTTGTTTGCCCAATCTCTTCTAGTAGAGGCCATAGTTTTCTCTAAAATCTTCTTTAGCTCCCTGTTGGAAACTTCAGCTTGACCGTTCGTCTGTGGGTGGTATGGTGAGGCCACCTTGTGTGTAACACTGTAATGGCCTAACACCTTCTGAAGTTGGCTATTACAAAAGTGAGAGCCCCCATCACTGATTAGGACCCTCGGCACCCCAAAGCGAGAAAAGATATCCTTCTTGAAGAACTTTACAACAGTTTTAGCATCATTCTTTGGTGCAGCCATTGCTTCAACCCACTTGGAGACATAATCAACAGCTACAAGGATGTATTCATTCCCAAAAGATGGAGGAAGTGGACCTACAAAGTCAATACCCCAACAGTCAAAGACTTCTACCTCTATAATATTCTGTAGGGGCATTTCATTTCTCCTTGAGATTCCTCCCATCCTTTGACATTGATCGCATTGAGTTGCATGTTCATGGGCATCCTTGAAAAGTGATGGCCAAAAGAATCCTGATTGCAGGACCTTGGCTGCTATTTTGTCTCCACTATAATGACCTCCACAAGGTGAATTATGGTAGTGTCACAATATGCTTTTAGACTCCTCTTTAGTCATACATCTCCTCAAAAGATTATCAGCTCCAATCTTAAATAGGTGTGGATCATGCCATACATAAAAGCGAGCATCATGAAAGAATTTCTTCTTCTGCTGCTAGTTCAAATCCTTTGGAAGGATTCCTGCTGCCTTAAAGTTGGCCAGATCAACAAACCATGGCCTTTCATTCACCACTAACAGCGGTTCATCTGGAAATTCATCTCTTATCTACAACTCCTTCAAAGTCACTTCCTTATTTACTAGTCTTGACAAGTGGTCAGCCACCATATTTTTAGATCCTTTCTTGTCTTGAATGACTAGATCAAATTCTTGCAACAATAGAATCCACTTGATTAGCTTGGGCTTAGAATCGGCTTTAGTCAACAAATATTTGATAGCTACATGGTCGGTGTACAAAATTGGATCCCACCAGGTATGATCTAAATTTTTTCAGGGCATATATAATTGCAAACATCTCCTTTTCTGTGGTGGCATAGTTCAGTTGAGCATCATTTAAGACCTCTCTCGCATAGTAGATGGCATGAAAAACTCTTCCCTTTTTTGGCCCAACACAACACCAACGGCATAGTCACTTGCGTCACACATGAGCTCAAACTCTTGGCTCCAATCTGGTGTTGTAATGATGGGAGCAGACACTAAGCTGGTCTTTAAGGCATTGAATGCCTTTAAACACTCTTCATCAAATAAGAACACAACATCCTTATTGAGCAAATTATTGAGTGGTTTGGTAATCTTCGAGAAATCCTTAATAAACTGCCTATAGAACCCAACATGCCCCAAAAAAGTTTCTTACTCCCTTAACATTCAATGGTGGAGGCAGTTTCTCAATAACATCAATTTTTGCCTTATCTACCTCGATTCCCCTTACAGAAATTTTGTGGCCCAACATAATCCCTTCTTGGACCATGAAGTGCCATTTTTCCTAATTAAGTACTAGATTGGTTTCCTCACAGCTCCAAATTGAATAGACAATAATCAAATGATGAGCCAAACACTGAGAAGTCATCCATAAACACCTGAATACACTTCTCTACCATGTCGGCAAATATTGCCATCATGCAAAGCCCGAAGGGCATTCTTCTGTTAGCAAACACGCCGAAAGGGCAAGTGAATGTTGTCTTCTGTTGATTATTTGGGTCCACAACAATATGATTGTAACCAGAGTAGCCATCCATAAAACAATAGAATGATTGACCAGCTAATCTCTCAAGCATTTGATCCATGAAAGGAAGAGGAAAGTGATCATTCCTTATGGCATCATTCAACTTTCTATAGTCGATGCACATCCTCCACCCCGTGACTATTCTTATGGGGATCAAATAATTCTTTTCATTCCTGATTACTGTCATGCCACCCTTCTTAGGGACTACCTGTACGGGGCTCACCTATGCACTATGAAAGATGGGATAGATAAGGCTTGCTTCCAACAACTTGAGCACTTTTTTGCACACTTCTTCCTTCATAGAAGGATTCAGTCTTCTTTGCGGCTGTCTCACAGGTTTGTACTCGGCTTCCATGTTGATCTTGTGCACGTAGTAGGAAGGGCTAATTCCCTTAAGGTTGGATATGTGTCATCCAATCGCTGCCCTATGCTTCTTCAAAACTTTCACCAGCCGAGATTCCTCCTCACCAGTTAGAGAATTGCTAATAACCATTGAACTTGCCTCATTATCTTCTAAGAACACATACTTCAAATGCTCCGGCAAGATCTTCAGGTCCACCTTAGCCTTCTCTGTGGGAATGTCCTTCTTCAGTTCTTTAAACACAACTTTTTCTGAAGGGCTTCCTTTCAATCCATCTAACTCTTCCAGGCATTTTTTCAATTCTTTTTCTTCTTCCTTTGTAAGTTAATCCACAACATTAGTCAGAGCTTTTTCTAATGGAGATTGTAACACCATGGCTCGAGCTACCATGGTCACCTCATGTTCAACTGCCTTCATCTTAAAACAGGCCTTGTGGTCACTTGGATGCTTAATTGCATCAAATAAATTGAAGGTAACCTTTTGATCATTGACACTCATTTCTAGGTTACCATTTCCCATGTCCACCACACATTTAGCCGTCAACATGAAGGGAGGGCCTAAGATCAATGGAATCTAAACATTTTCTTCTATACCCATGATCACAAAACCAACAGGAAATGTGAATTGACGCACCTTGACCAACACATCTTCAACTACACCGTAATTTCCAATTTCTTGAAAATATCAAGGAAGCGAGCAAAGTATCGCTCCTTGTCTTTTTTCGATAGCACCAAAGGATATGGAGCTTCCTTTCTTGAGTTGGGGACAACCTTTTTCTTCTTCTCCTTCACCAGCTCACTCTTAGTCTTTTTATCTTCACTCTCTTTTTTCTCATCCCCCTCACTTTCTCTCTTTTTATTGTTTTTCTCATTTTCTACTTCATCAACCTCACTTATTTTTTTCTTTCCCGTCTGTTCTCCCTCTTTTTCTTTTCTTTCTCAACTCCTAACTCTTCTTCATTGCTCCTACTTTCATCCTCCACAAACACTCCCCTTTGGCATCTAGTGACTACAGCCTTGCACTCTTCTTTGGGATTCTTTTCGGTATTTGTTCCAGAACCCCCTAAGGAATTCTATGCTATTTGCTTGGCCAACTGCCCCACTTGGATTTCCAAGTTCTTAATGGCTGACTCAGTACTCTTGTGATTGGACATTAAGACCTGCATAAACTGAGTCAAGGTATCCTCCAGCTTGGTGATTCTATCATACAAGTTTGGCCCTTGATTAGGAGGTCTATTAGAAGACCCTCCTTGATCCTTGTTGAACTGATTACCTAGATGTGATCTCCAGCCTTGTCCTTGATTTTGATTGAAGTTTCCTCCTTGATGGTACCCTATAAAACCACCTGTGTGAAATCCTTGTCTGTTTTGGTTTCCCATATAATTAACCTCTTTAGCTACATCATCTTGGGCTACACAGCAACCCGATTCATGAGCCCCTCCATAAATACTACATCCCCAACCTGCATAACTGCAAAGTGAGATGGTTGAGCTACTTGTAGCTGCGTTGGCAATTTGCTAAGTGTCTCCATGAGTGACTCAATCTATTTAGCTAACAGCTTGTTCTGGGCCAACAATGCATCTTGTGAAGAAAGCTCTAATAGACTTCTTTTGTTGGGAATGTGTGTTCTGTCACGCAAAACAACATGATCATTGGCTGCCATATTCTCAATTAGCTCCATTGCTTCCTCTGGAGTCTTCAACTTGATCTTCCCTCCGGCTGAAGCATCTAATAACTGCTTAGACTACGACCTCAAACCATCAATGAATATATTCAGCTGAATGGGCTCAGTGAATCCATGAGTTGGTGTTTTTCGGAGCAAGCCACGAAAACGCTCTAAAGCTTCACTCAAGGACTCGTCGGAGAATTGATGAAATGAGGAAAATGCTATTTTGCCTTCAGCTGTCTTGGGTTCAGGGAAATATTTCTTCAAAAATTTCTCCACCACTTCTTCTCATGTCTTCAGACTATTTCCTTTGAAAGATTGCAACCATCTTTTAGCTTCACCCGCTAAAGAGAATGAGAATAAATTCAGTCGAATAGCATCTTCAGGCACCCATTCTATCTTGACAGTGTTACAAATCTCTATATAAGTTGCTAGGTGAGCATATGGGTCTTCATTGGGCAAACCATGGAAAAGATTTCCTTGAATCAGCTGAATCAAGGAGTGTGGATAAGAGATATTTGTAGCTTGAACTTCCGACCGCGCAATACTGGTGAAAAACTGCGGCATGGTGGAGCTGGAATAATCTTCAAGAGTTACCCTCTACGGTTGATCATTTGCCATAGTGTTAGCTTTAGATGCACCAACTTCGGTTCCTCTAAAATCTGTTAGAAATAATGATGATGATTCAGACAACAGAGTTCTCTCGCCACTTGGATTAGTTGTCCTCTTTTGTAACATTTTCCTCCTTTTTTTTGCGTTGTTTCTCCTGCAAGTAGCTTCAATCTCCAAATCCAATGGAGCTAAATCCCCTGCTGGAGTTTTACCTCGCATACAAGAAGCAAGCTACTACAAAGCAGTTAACCAAGTCAAGAGATTAAATTTGAATTAAAAATATTCTTAATAAACAATCAAAGAATAAAGAGTACATGTTTCCAAATTGTTTTATACAATCTAAGTGGAAAGAAACTCCCCGGCAACGACGTCGAAAACTTGTTAGGGCGATTAGCAAGTGTACCAATTTGCACAAGTAGTATTTAAATGGTAAGATCGAGTATCGTATTCACAGGGAATTTGTTTCACTTAGATGATGTATATTCAGTATGTAAACACTTTTAACTTTGGAAATGAAATGAAAGATTCATTAATGGTGTAATTTTCTATAATATACTATGCTACGTGAACAATGACGAAATAAACTCAAAGCTGTAAAATTGCGATAAATATCAAGGTGAAAACATCGGGGAGTCTTCTACTGAACTTTCTCTTGCTGTATAAAAAGGTTTTTCTCTATTTAACGTTATTCTAGCGCTCTTGCACCACCTATTTACTCAAACCATGATTCCTCACAAGAATGAGCCTAACTCTCCTAGCTTTTGTTCTTGATTCCTCAACAAACTCATTCTAAAAGAGTTGCAATATGCGCATAGTACAAAATATACTAGATTACTACATTCTATTCCTAGATACACAGACCTCTAGCTGCTCTATCAAGTTCTAAGGTTTCCAAGCATTTTCCAACAACATTAGATCACAAAAAATGGAGTTTCTACTTTATAAATTCATTCAAGAACGAAAATATTTACAATTTCCACAACAAGAACCATAAATTGGAGGCACAATGCTATTTTCTTAATTATTTTTAATGCACTAAAAGCTCATGAATAGCAATTAACACTCATATATTCAGGTTTGTATCCACTACCCAAACTATTTTGGACAATCCTTTTAAACATATGTAACCTTTAGCTCTTGAAAAAAAATCAACAATGCAACACATTAGAAGCATACCTCATCAACACACAATCATGATGGCTCCTTCGCCAGTTCAAGAATGCCTTTAATTAAGGATCTCAAATCTTTCTCAGGAGAGATAAGATAAGGTTGATATCCATCTGCTTCTAGGTCAATCTGAAATAAGCTAAAATGGAAATTGATAACTGCGAAATATGAGTTAAATTGATAGTCAATTTTGGCTAATAATGAGTGCAATTTCTTCACTTTACTACTATTTTGAATGAAATAACGAAGAAATTAATATCTGCAATTTTTTATTAGCGGAAGTCAAAAGAAGAAGATTTCATGTCCTTTAGAGGAAAAATGATACAAAAACTGAAGAAAAATCCTTGAAAAAGAGTTGGAAGAATTGGATAGCTTGCTCAGCACGCAATTCAGGCTTAGCGTACAGTCTTATTCATCACGCTACCCAAGCTTAGCGCGAAGAAGGCCCATGAGGAAGCCCAAAGACGCGCTTAGCGTGAAAACTGGTGCTAAGCGTGAAGTCAGTGTGAAAAGTAAGCTACCTTGGGCCTATAAAAGGAGTAGGAAGTAGGAGGAAAAGGCACACCGAGTCTCAGAGCTCTCTAGTGAAGAAATCTAAAGCATGAGCCTTTCCCTTAGGGGAAACCCTATTTCTTTAGTCATTCCTCCCTTTCTTGCTTTGTCATCCAACCACTTCTTCCATCCATATTAGCCACTGAAGTGTAAAGTCTCTCATGGCTATGAAAGGCTAAACCCCTTTTGTTGGAATTCTGGAGGTCAAACTCTTGTAATGTAACTTTGTCTATTGTCTATTAAATGAAATTATCTTTCTATTATTATTCTTTGTGCTTTTCTATTATTATAGCCTAATCATCCATATAATGTTTAGAGGGTAATGCATTGAAAAATGATTATTTTCTAAAGAACTAGGGAAGGGTATCTAAATAAATTCATTGCTAGAAATAGATTGACATTTGTTTTGCCCAATTTTTGCATCTCTTATCTTAATGCGATTTGTTTATTTTATCTTTGCAAAGAAATGTGGGAGAAAAGAATAAGTAAACTAGACTCTTTGTGCAAGAAACTAAAGATAGAGTATCTTAGTAGATGTGGGTGGAAACATGAATTTCATTAGATAGAGAAATTCTTTTACATTGCATTATAAGTAGTTTTGGCATGCTAGGCCCAAACATAATCACATTCTGAATTCATTCTTTTGCATTTAAATTATTGTTTACTTTTCTTGTTATCTTTTTCTTTTCCTTTTACCCTAATTTTCACACTTACAATTCATTTTCTCTTCTATATCTTCTAATTGCTCAATAATTGGGTGTATATCACTTTAAGTACAACCAATGTCCCTATGGATTCGACACTTGGACTTCCATTTTAACTTTACTACTTATGACAAGTTGGTACACTTGCCAACGAGTTAATAGGAATATAGAAGCAAACACCTCAAGTGTCAAGAGAATACAACGAACTAAATTCTACCTAAACAATATGACAAATTTAAGGGTGAAGGTTTACCCTTTTGACATTGTTTATATCAAAGTGTCTGTCAATAGGAAGTTGCTTAATTCTGTTAGGAAATTTCACTTCAAAACTGGCAACAAATTTCCAACCATTAGCCTGCAAGGAAATAAAGGAAAGAATTTAGATGCAAAAAAAAAATAGGATGCTTATACTGTACATTGGTGGATTCCCATACCCAAAATAAAAGTATCTAACTTCTTTATTTGAAATAAACCAGAAAAACAAAAGCATAAGAAACATATGGTTTATCCAAGAATCAATTTAAAGAGTTCAAACATTTGAACCATTTTGAGAGCCAGTTTGATAAGTTTCAATTCATTTATATTGTTTTGATGCACAACTTATTTGTTTATTTATTCATCATTTACACTAAATGTTGGGTGCAACCTAATGAACCTAGATCCTTGGGACATTTTTTTATGATTAGCTTTCATGATTTTGGAAGAATTAAGGCTATATTTTTTGAAGTACTAGGAAAATGTCATTTCCATCCAAAACCAACTCATCCTTCACCTTTTCAGATCAAACAATGGAAATGCCCTCAACATATCCACTTTCCTCACCTAATGATAATACACATAGTAACTACATCAATAACTAGACCTAATAACACAATTTTTTTCCTAGTAGCAAATGGCAGAGAAATTAAATAAATAAATTGAAAATAAAAAAGTAACTTCTTCTCACCAAGGAAATTCCGAATTTCAATATACTTCTTGTTGTTGCCAATCCTAGCGTTGATTGGAAAGTGAGCATACACGAACCTCATCTTGTAACGATATCCCTTGGTGAGGCCGGTGATCAGATTCTCGATGTGGCTCAGCAAGGTGTGAGTGGTGGAAAATGTTTTTTGAGAACCAAACCAGGCATCATTCTTCAGCTTCATTTTAGTGTTTTTGTTAGTAATGAGCTAAAAATTGAGATTGAGATGCTTGAAGTCTCGCACCAATTTTCCACGAGGGCCCTCATAAACCTAAGAGCACAAAGTGTTGAGATTTAAGTAAAAGCTTATGTAAAAGTAAGCATTAGAATCGTAGATCTGAGAGTTAATTTGGGTAAAAAAAAAGTGGAAATAAAGATAATAAGTGACGATAGATACCTTGTTTGTGACCAACACCTTTGTCGATGGTCTGACACTAGGTCTTGAAGATCTTCTCGCCGTTCTTGGAGTTTCTGGGAGGAGCTTCATTGAACGATGGAGGTTGGAAGCAATAGAGGGAAGCACTGCATGGTGGGAAGAAAGTGTGGCAGAGTGAAGCAAAATCGCAGTTGCGGCAGAGTTCTGATGAGGTTGCGACAAAAGTGAAGGGCAAGAGAAGCGAAATCACAAAGTGAAGAGCACGAGACTAAAAATTTAATTCAGTAGTAAACTTAAAGATAATTTTCATAAAACCGTCGTTGTCAGCTTAAAATCAAAGGCGGTTTTTTTAAAAACCGTCATGGTAACCTATAAATCAAAGACTATCAAAGACGAAAAGTTGGACTCCATTTAAAAAATGCCATCACTTATTTTTCTACATTGGTTTTTTGAAAACTGATCTAGATACAACGATGTTAAAAAACACTTTTTTTAATAATGGACTATAGGGAGCAGGATAGATGTCAACTCAAAGCAGATCTTATAGAAAATCAGTGTAATAAACGAGAGTGACATTATCAACTTATTTCTTGTACTTGATATAAAGCTCTTGCACAATACATATTGTCCTATTGTTTACATCTTAATCTATAATCAATTAAAGCTTGATTAGTTTGCAATATAGTCAATGGTGCGCTATTTTTATTTTATTTTATCAGAAATTGTATATTAGAAAATGAAATACAAGGAGTACTCTAACCTTGTAATAAAATACACATTAATACAACATTCCACAAATTACAATCAGTGTCACACAAATACGCAACAATTACCCTTTTATACACCCTAAAGGGATTAAACAATAATCTTGAAAGAAGCCTTCAGCTGATATCCCTTGGATGGGAGTCTGCTCCATGATAATAATTGAATAATGTTAACAAGAGAAATTTTAAAAATATATTCTTTTTCACATTCGTTTAAACACAAATTTTGTTATTAGTTGAGATTTATTATAAATTATAAAATTTTCTAAATCCACATCTCATTTTATAAGTTACTATCATTATTTTATAATTTTTAATAAATTTTTTGTAATAATAAGAAGTAGGTTTAATTGTAATTTTTGGTATCCAAATATTGCAAATGGAAGCATTGAGAAGTCGTCAATGGGAGAGGACGACGGAAGGCACACAAAATGGCCAAAAAGTGTGACAAAAAATTTGGATGCTATTAGAAGGAAAAGAAAATTCTCAGTGGTGAAGGCAAGAAAGAAAAACAAAATTAGGAAAATAGAAACTTTATTTTTTAATTTATGGCGGTTAAAAACTATCAAAAATCTTTTTTATACACCCTTTGTTATAGTTTTGTAATTGTTTTTAAAATTTGAAGGTAATGATGTTAGAGGATAGTCGACAATAACTAAAAAGTTTAAAAAATTACAGGTATAGAAATCAACATAAGATGTTTTAAATTAGGGTAAATAGTCATTTTTGTCCCTGCATGTGTAATTCGTTGACAAATGCGTCTCTGAAAAATGAAAATACAAAATTTAGTCTCCCAAAGTATAAAAAGTGCGACAAATATATCCAACCGTTAACTTCTATCTTTCACCGTTAATAAAATAGCCTACGTCGCATAAATGGATGAAATTGTCACTGAAATGATTACCTATGCGACTATCTCTAATTGCCAGCATAGACACATATTTGTCATAAAATATTTTTTGACTTTTCGTCTTCCCACTTTGCTGACAAATGCGTTCCTGAAAGGTGAAAATATAAAATTTAGTCCCCAAAAGTGTAAAAAGTGCAACAAATATATCTGTACGTTAATAGTAGATTGTGACTAATTATTATAATTTACAAAAATTTATAATGATTGCAACAAAAGGATCGAATTAGTAATTTAATATTGGGTAAATAACCATTTTTGTCCCTAAATGTGTAATTCCCTGACAAATGCATCTCTGAAAGATGAAAATACAAAATTTAGTCCCTGAAAGTGTAAAAAGTGTGTCAAATATATCTGACCGTTAACTTCCATCTGTCACCGTTAATAAAATAGCCTACGTGGCATAGATGGACAAATTTATCAATGAAATTGATGTAACTTCATGTGGAGCTTGTAGGCCATGGATTTTCTTCATCAATGAAGTCCTTTGCTTCTTGAAGTTTAATGGCTGCGGAATGAAGAAGGAAGGAAGATGATTGGAGACGCCACTTCAAGGAGAAGATGAGTTAAGAAGAAGCTCACCACCATAAAAAGTCATGGATAAGAGCTTGAAGGTAGGAGAAAATGAGTGGAGAGAGAGGGAGAGAAGGAGCACGAAATTTTGTGCCTCAAAAGAGGTCTGAACTTTGAAGTGTAATTCTCAAATGATCAAAGTTGAAAAAACGCACACACATGACTTTTATTTATAGTCTAAGTGTCACACAAAATTCGAGGAAAATTTGAATTTCTATTCAAATTTCACTTGAATTTAAAATTGAATTTGTGGAACCAAATTTTGGAGCCAAAATTTCACTAATTATGATTAATGAATTTTATCTATGGTTCAGCCCATTAATCCAAGATCAAGTCCAAGATTCTTCACTAAGTGTGCTTGGATGTCATGAGGCATGTAAAACATGAATGACATGCACAAAGTGTGACTATATGATATGGCAATGAGGTATAGCAAGAAAATGTTCACCTACCCCTCTAAAATTTAATTGGATTGAGCTTCTCCCAATTCAATTAAATTTATTTTCCAACACACACGTCAAATATTCACTTAATGCATGTGAAATTACAAAACTATCCCTAATACAAAAACTAGTCTAGGTGTCCTAAAATATAAGGGCTGAAAAATCCTACATTTCTAGGATACCCTACCTACACTATGGAACCCTAAATACAAGGCTCAAAAATAATGAAACCTTAATCTAATATGTACAAAGATAAGTGGGCTCTTACTTAGCCCATGGGCCTGAAATCCACCCTAAGGTCTTCTCTTGCATTTCTGACCCAATTTTCTTGGATTCTTTTATCCAATGTCCTTGGAGGGTAGGATTGCATCAAAAATGATTGTCAACGCAACAATCTCTAAGCATATAGGCATATTTATCATATAATATTTGTTAGACTTTTCGTCTTCCGACTCCGCTGACAAATGCATCCCTAAAAGATGAAAATACAAAATTTAGTCCCCGAAAGTATAAAAAGTACAACAAATATATTCGGACGTTAATAGTAAATTGTGACTAATTATTATAATTTAGAAAAATTTATAAATATTGCGACAAAAGGATCGAATTAGTAATTTAATATTTTTTTTAACTTAACTCATCTTGTAAAGATTGTGACTAATCATTTAAAATTTTGATTTGGTTGTTAACTAAAATTCAGATCATAGAATTAAGGTTAAAGAGGTCAAAGTAAAAAAAAATAAGAAAAAAATATAATAAATACTTATTTTTGTATTTACTTTATTAACTTTAAATTAATGATAAAATCTCGTAAATTAAATTGAATCTACAAGAAAAAAGAATACTCGTTTTATAAACTCCTAAATAAATTTTTTATACTGCCATACTTGATGAAAGGTTTGAGTAAAAAAAATACTTTTTGTAAAGCATTATAGTTAAATTATGTCCATGATTAATTTTTAGGAAAAATTACAATTGCAATGACACTTTTAATTTGTAAAAAACACTCACCTCCTTTAGAATGATTTTTTTAAGGTTGTGATTTTTTAAATGACCAATCAATAAAAAATAATTGTGTATGATTTTAAAAAAAATAATTTAAAAATCAACAAACTTTTATTATAATTTTTAATTTGATGTCATTGCATATACTAATAGACATTCATATTGAAAATTTTATAAAAAAATAATTAAATAAATAGTCCTTAATTAAACATAAACAATGATTTTCTTATCATTTTACAGTAATTTTTTTTCTATGTTCATAGCTTAAAAATTATACAACGGAAAAGATACTTATTAGTGTGATATAACTCTCTCAAAATTTTGTCGCAATCATTATAATTTTTTTCAAATTATAATAATTAGTCACAATCTGCTATTAATGTCCGAATATATTTGTTGTACTTTTTACACTTTCGGACACTAAATTTTATATTTTTATCTTTTAGGGATGCATTTGTCAGCGGAGTGGAAAAATGAAAAATAAAAAAAATATATTATATTACAAATATGTCCCTATGGTGACAATTAGAGATGACTACGTTGACAATTATTTCAGTGACAAATTCGTCCCTCTGTGCCACGTCTGCTATTTTATAAATAGTGATGGATGAAAATTAATGATCGGATATATTTGTCGCACTTTTTACACTTTCGGAGACTAGATTTTGTATTTTCATCTTTTAAAAATGCATTTGTCAGCAAATTACACATTTAGAAATAAAAGTGACTATTTATCCTTTAAATTATAAGGACTTAAAGAAAAAATTATTATTATGATCAAGAGAGTGATTAAACAAAAGAAATTAATCATAAACATGTGACTGGACACATAACGAACCCTCCTTTGTAACTTGTAAGAACAGAATTGAACAAAACCGGTGATGCCAAACTATTCATGTTTTTAAAGAAAAATGATAGTTTGAAATGCAGGTACGCACGAGCATATGTCCATGTTTTTCTTTTCAGACAACCATTTTGTTGATGAAGGCGAGGACATTATATACATTATACATGAATAATGCCTTTAGAGTTGGGATAAGGAATGAACACCTGATATTCTTGTTTGCAAAGTTTTAATTTGAAATTTTTTTTGTAAGATATAAAGCCTATAATAACTAGAAAAGGCATCGACAAAAAGAATGTATTATCCTACTCCATTTGTGGAAGACAACGGGGAAGGAAGGTCCCCTAATATCATAATATACAAGTTCCGAGTCTTATGTGATAAGTAGTAGATAAAGCAAAAAATGGTACTGGTGGGATCCCACAGTGCTGAAAGAGGCACACAAATTACATGGTTTATTAAAATTAAACAATATATTATAATGTCTATGGACTTGTTTAACTGCTTTATTGGATATATAGGAGGGCTAAGCCAGCATGCCACAAGTCAACAGAAGAAATAGAAGTATTAAAAAGGGCTGAATTAGAAGCAATGTACGTAATCTTTAGGTTGCAACTAGTCAAAGATGTAAAAACCCATTGTTGTGCTTGCCTTGGAGAAGTATTTCTTGGGCAGCTTGAGATTTGACAAAGCAAGAGTTAGCATATACAAGTATAACTCAAGAAATAAAAAATTTCTCTGCAAAATTAAAAGACGCTTAATGACTCCAGGGACATATGATAAGTTATTGAGGAAGAGTAGTTGAGTTACATAAGGAAAGTTGAATTGCCAAAGTTCTTTATTGGCATCAAGGTTTTAAATTGTGATCCTGCCGTCCTGGTTTTGTCGCATATCATGATATTGCGGAAAATTTTGGATAAATGCAATCACAATTGAAGTTGTGTTGTGATCGCGAACACTCCAAAAATCTCGATGTTGGGATCGAAATCATGGTCACATACTACTTTTTAAAACATTGATTGACACATACTTTTTGCATTGTCAAATTAGAGGATTTCCTAAGTCCAAACTATTGTATGGTGATCTATGCTATACAAGTTTGAAAGAGCGGGTGTGAGATGGTTTGGTCCTACTAAATCTAGATACCAAGTTGGATCATAATGTTTGGTGTGGCTATTGGATTTTTTTTATCAATTGGCTATTGGATTTTGAGACGACTGTGATGGAAGGGAGAGATAAAGTCAAAAAGGTGCAGCTGCTAGCAAAACTTGAATAAGTTGATTGTATGATAACACTAGAATGCTACGTAACCTATAGTTTTCTAAAAATTTGGCAACGCAGTTTTTGACCAATTTGAATGACCTCTCCTTTGAAAATTAGATCTTCCTCTGCCATATCCATAGGTGAAGTGATCAGCAAAACCACCAAAAAAAGGATTTCCCTCTGATAAAAGAATCAACAATTTTCTTGATCTGAAACATAATCAGCCACAGGACCTTGCTTAATTTCTTGCGTTTCTTTACAAAGTTTTTTAGTTATTTTCCCTTGGCTCAAATTTGCAAGGCAAAGAACAGTTTCAATTTACACCAGACTTAATGAGCGAATTCACCAAAGAAAAGACTTCATGAGAGCGAATTCACATCCAAACATATGGGTGGTGACTGGCGAGGGATTCTAAGCTCTAACATTGATGGTGTTAGAAAATCTTGTCACTCCCAATTTGTGTAATATTGCCCATTATTTCATTTGATGTTGAATCACATTTTCTTGGTTCGTTTCCCTTCAAGAGATGCTTTCTGAGTTTGAAATAGATTGGAGTTGATATGGTTTACATGTAAATATCTCCATCGATCTATGCATGCTTTGATACCATGAAAGGTATTAGATCGAGTTGAACAAATTAAGAGACAATGAGACGAGAGAATGTGATCAGGGAAACAATGAAATTAAAATGAGAATGCTTTGAATTACTGCATATTGAGTATTTACACATACAAATGTTCTTATATATGTAGATTTGTGTAGCTAATAGATTATAACTAAATTACAACCAACTAAATGAATTCTGGTTATTTAATTGATCTCATTACAACTAAATTCGAGTGTGTTTGGATGAGACAATTTAAAATAATTTCAAACTCTAAGAATTTCAAATGTTTCAATTAAAATTTTTTCACTTTTAAATTTTGTGTTTGAATAAAGAAATTAAATTTCTTTAGAGGTTGGAGCCCAAATCACATCCGAAGGTAGATGATAATTGTACATACACGATTCAACGAAACGTGCCCACTCTCTGCACCGCCACTGGAAACCAGTGGAGACTACGCGTCTCTACCGCTATCGGAGTTGTTCTGCACGTCCTCCTCTGACGAAAGCCGGTGATACGACGGGTTGTTGACCGACGCTACAATCACAAACACCATGCCAACGACGAGGAGCCTCCCGACGATGAGTCTATCGACAATCTGCCTCTGCGGTCTAGAAAGGTACAAGGCGAATGCGTTCAGGATCACCGCCAGAGAATCATGGTGGAGGAAGGTGGCGGACATGGAGAGGATATTGAGGCGGTCATGGAAAGTGACTGTGGCGACAGTGGCACCGGTGGGAGTGAAAGAAGGTTGACGGAAAGTGACATTGGCGACTGTTCCAAAAACGGTTAAAACACAATGGCTAGTGTTTTTTCTACGCCTGAAGCGTGCTAGGTGACAAAAAGATTTCTCCCATTTTAGAAGAAAATTAAAATTTCATATTTTTAGTTGTTTAAAATTTTATTTTAAAATTTCAAAAATTTAAATTCTTTATTGAAAAACATCTAAACAATGAATTTTATATTAAAAGTTTTAAATTCTCTAATAAACTACTTTCCTTAGTTAAAATTTTTTATCCAAATGCATTCTAGTGTTATTGATTGATAGAGTATTAATATTTAATTTCTTTTTTGCTAGATCCAATTAATACCAGTTGATTTTCTTTCCAATAAATTTGAGATTTATTTTTTTGGTTGGAATATATATATATATATATATATATATATATATATATATATATATATATATATATATATATATATATAAAAGAATTTATAAATAGAATCTATACACATGGTATTCTTTTAGAAATTTTAAGCAATAAACTTAATTATAATTATAACTACAAAATTTTAAAAAAAATGTTACAGATTACATTCTTAATATCAGAATGGAAATATAATAATTATATTAATTTTTATGACTAATTGATTGCAATCAAATTTTTTATAATTGTAATTTTAAATAATAATTAATTGATGCCAATTAGAACCGCTAATGGTTAGACGGATTAGATTAAATCATGGTTTGGTTAATTTATAAAGCATATGTTATTTATAATAATAATAATAATAATTGTTAGGAAAAATCCAAATCCCACATTGATTAAAAATAAAGTCGAGTTAAAATATATAAGTGAGAAATAACCTTTATGCTTTGAGTAATTTTTGAAATTGAGTTAGTCTTAAACTTACATCTTAAGTTAGGCCTAAACTACTTTTGCAATGAAATATTTTCTTTATTATTTATTTTGTCTTTTTGCAACTGGCTCTCGTTTGTACTTCTTTTTTTTTTTTTCAGTTTCTCATTTTAATATGTTTAATTTTTGTGTAAATTACTTTTGACTTGGCTAAAAGGAGGAGAAAAACGAAAAACATTAAAATTGACTTCCAGAAAACATTTTCCTGCCTAAAATATGAGTAAAAAGGAAATATTTTAAAATAAATAATTTAAAACAAAAGATCTTTGATTGGATTATCAATACAAAAGTCTTATTATCTTATTTAGCAACATTCTAATCCGCAACCACATAAGATATTTTAATTAAATAATTAATTAAATATTTAAAAATGAAATATGTTAGTCTGAAAGAAATTTTTCGATGTAAATAATAAGACTAATATGATGGTTTTAATTTTATACAATTAAGGTAATTATGAATAATTAATTACTTTAATTAAATAAATTAGCAAATAATAGTCATTAATTGCTTAAAGTTTTTGTTATTTGATTATTCTGAGAAGCAAAATTAATTAATGGTATTTAATGCTATAGTAATAAAAAATATACTAGGGGTAACTATAGTAAAAAAATTATATTAAATGTTTATAATACATATTAAGTATTTAAAATTATGTAACACGTATTGGATAATATATAAATTCTAATTTGAATTTTTTTTACAATATTTGAATTCAAATTTAATCTCAATATCATTCCAAAAAAAAAATTAATCTCAATAAATAAATTAATTAAATGATGTAATTTGATGCTATAAACTTGAAGAAGAAAAAGTTCCTCAGATTATTTAAATATTTAAATGGGTGTATTAAATAATTTCAATCAAAATAATTATGATACCCAAATCAACGGATATTAATTTTTTAGAATAAAAATAATAATAATTAAAAATTATAATTGAATGATTATGTATAATTCTTTTTCTCATTCTTTAATATCTCGCATAATAAAAAAGAAACAAAAATATGTGAAAACAAAAACTACTGAACAACATAAGAAAACAAATAGAGAATATAAAAAAAATTGAGATCTTGGCATGTAACTTAAGTTAAAGGTTTTTGTTTTTAGTAAAAATCCTATAAACTTAATTACTAATTGGTTTTAGCAATTTTCTCTTTTTATTTTACCATTCTTTTTATAATTCAGTAATTTAAGAAGTATAAAATAATAAGTAAGAAATGATATTAGTTCATAGAAAACAAATCTCTGTCAAACATAAAATTATTATATTATAAAACAAATCAAGAAGTTATTAGACATATTATTTTATGTTAAGAGAATTTAACTCAGTTGGTTAAATAAAAATGCATGAGTTGTTGTAATCTATGGTTAAAATAAATAAATAAAAATTTAATTACAATTACTATAAATTTAAAAAATATTTATAAATTTATTTTCTTTAATAAATATATTTATAAATAATGTTTAACCTATGCATGACATGGGTTATATATTCTCGTTTATATATATATTCTAACAAGCAAGTACTTGTACATTATACAAATATTTATAAATATATATCAAATGTGATAAATATACAATAAATAAATATGAACTGAAAAATAAAATTACAAGTGTTTGACATTTTGAATTTTGAAATTTTTAAAGGAATTAAAAGATTATTTTAAACTAACAAAATGTTATATTAATAATAATTCACAAAAATTATTATAATTAATATTGATTGGAAATTAAGTATTAATCAAAATAATTAAGAAAATTAATTAAAATATCTTCGATTGGTGATGACTGTTAAATATGAGTTGTTTTTTATAATAAAAATATAATGAAAATATCCTTAAAAATGATTATTTAGCAGTTATTCATGCTTAATTATTAAGAATTGATGTTCTTCCTATTCATGACTTGCAAATATGAAAAGGAGGGATTAAAAGTCTAAAAGAAGAAAAAAATAAGCAAAAAGTTGAAAAAAAGACCGAACCAAGACACGTTCAACACGCACGACGTGCTCAACGCGAAAATAAGCACTGGCGCTAAGCGAGGAAGAGGCGCGCTAAGCGTGAATACATGCACCCACGCTAAGCGAGTAACATTTGCTAAGCGCGAATACAAACACCCGCACTAAGCGTGAGTACGTAAGCCCAAGTCCACTCTAACAACTATAAAAAGATAGTCAAGCCAAGGAGAAAAGACACACCGAGTCTCAGAGCACTCTAATATACACTTAAAGTCTGAGAACTCTCTCTTAGGGAATTATTTCTTCTCTTTCATCATTTTCTATTCCCTTTTTTCATTCCTTCTCCTAGCATGCCTAAAAAGCCAAAAGATGTGTTGTACACTTCATATTTATCAATGCAACAGGTGTTTTCTTTCCTATTATTCTTTCTTACTTTTAATTTTATGCATCATTCATCCTTGCATCATCTTTGGAGGTTAGGTGTTCGACAGAGGGTAATCCTTAATAAAAATACAAGGAAGGTCTTGCATGCATCAGTTTTAAGAATAAATCGCTCGACAGAGGGTAATTTCTAATAAAACTAAAAAGAAGAGGTATCTTAATAAAATCATTGCTAGACATAGAGTGATTGCATTACACTCATGCATCAAAGCAAACATCTAGAATTAAAACTTCATGCATTTTATCTATTGAATCTTTGTAAAGACATTTGGGAGATAGATAAGTAAGATAGGTTTGTCGGTGTGAGACATTAGGGGCAAGTATTGCAATAGATGTGGGTAGATAGAGAAACATCCAAAATACATCTTAGGCAAATAAGACATACTAGGTCCTAACATTCTCATCTCATTGAATTTCCTATTATTTCTTTTTGTTCTCTATTAGTATTTATTATCCCGTTCTTTTAAATTCTTCTTTTATACCTCATCTTATCTTTTCCTCTTATAAATTGAAAATTATACAACACAAGTACAAAACAAAATTCCTAAGGAAATTGACAACTTCAGAGTCTTTACTACTTGAACATTTGATACACTTATTAAACGGTTAACAATTAGATAACTAAATTAAGTGTTAGTCATTTCTTTTTCTTTTTTGGGTCAGAAATTATAAATATTCTCTAACTCAGTAAGCCAACATGGATTCTTACACTAAAATATATAGTTCCCCACATGTAAAAACGGATCCTTACACCATTATATCAAACCTATGAGTTTTATTTTTTTTAAGTATATGGGTTTTTATGCTTTTTTTTAAGTACTTCCTCCTCCTGATTGAAATATAACATTATTTAATTTGATAGTCTCAATAAAAAATAATTCATTTCTTAAAAACACCTTTTACATTCAATTACATTGGACCAAAAAAAATATTGAAAATAAAACTCAAATTAAATAAAATATTTTAGAAATGTCATCATTAAATATTAAATAAGAGAGTTAATTAAAATTTATTTATAGTTTAGTCCATCACACTTTTTTTTATATTTTAGTCAGGAAATAGTATATTTTTAAGTATATGGGTTTATATTTTTTTAATAGAGCACGAGAGTTTAAGTTCAAATTCTCTTTATATGATTATATTGCAAATCCTCCGCCCCCACACCATAAAGATGCATGACATTGATATCCATACTCCTTGACGTTTCACAAGCTTACATATAGATTATTATCTGCCCAAATGTTACTCGCTTCACTTTTTCTTAGAAATTTTGTCCCTTACTTTTATGCAATTTTAATTATTTATTAACTTTGATATTTAATATCGAATGAAAATATTGACATGACAAAGTTACTATTTCTCTTAAATATTATCCGAAAAAGACATTTCTCTTAAATATTAAAATTACATAATTAAAATTATGTGAATCACATTTTTGAGAGATGTCAACTTAGTTGATATTTTTTTCTTAATTCTTTTGCATTAGCCAGTCATTCTTTATTTTTTATAAAAAAAATCCTTCCCTATCTCTTAGTATAAGCAATGAAATAGTCTTAAAAAAATAAAATAGAAGGCCATACATTTCTAATTTTGTTGTGGTATTTGTTTAGAATAATTTAGATTATATACTAAATTATATATAAGCCAATATTTTTAAAAATATATTGAAGACACACTTATCATTTGGTAGTAAAAAATATGAGCCGAAAATTTTCTGTTCCTTTTTTTATCATAAAAAGAGCGTAGGCATAAAGGTTTGAAACATTATTCCAAATAAAATACAGGATGGATACTTCATGTCAAACATATTCTGGATCTGATTTATAACCTTCTCATGCTGAAGACAAACAGAGAACTACAATCAAAAGTGAGTTACAACTAATAGTGAAGCAGAAAGTAAAAAGTTCTGAAACAAGAGATTATATATTATAGCCATGTTTCATAGTTGAAGCCTCGTTTGTGTTCACCTTCTAATGTTAGCGAACGATCTCTAGCAGCAGGAAGACAAGGTAGCTTCACATAAATATCATCCTTTACATCATTAATGGCACCTTTACACGAGAAAATAGATTTGCTTAAACTAAAGTTAGATCCAACACCACCCTTTTTGTTCTTCCTTGGCACCTTGTAGTTCTTCTCACTTTTGGTACACTCCTTGTATGCCACAAGAAAAGGGTCTTCTTGCCATCTAAAGCCCTTTTCCTTCTCGGACGTGCTTCTTCGAGGAGGTTGTAATGGACATGGAGGCAGAGGAATCTTCTCGTTGTCTTGAATTTCCAACATTCTCCTTGAGTTGCTCAAATGGGTAGGAGCAAATGGTGGTGGTGGTAAGGGAGAACATGATTTTTTATTGATTCCTATGTTGTTTAGAGGGAAATCACTGTTGGGGGTCTTACAAACCCCGGGTTTGTCTTCCCATGAAAAGGGTATGCTTCCATGTGAATGAGACTTCCTATGACTCATCTTATTAACATGACCAATAAGAAGAAAAAAAATAATGGTTCAAATGATGGAGAAGGAGTAAGAGAATGAGGCTTTAAAGCTATTCTTGTGTGGTTTGTATTCCATAACGGTTAATGATATCTAAAGGGCAAGCAGATAGAGCGTGTAGAGGAAGCTAATTATTGCTTTTAAAATAATTAAAGGAAGCAGATCATGGAAGCCAAGAAAAATATATAAAACCGTACGTCAAATTTGTGATCTTGAGGTTTTAATTTTCCATAATAGTGGCTAATTAGGAGTTAAGGAGAGATATTTGTGTCAAGTTTGTATGTTACTACTCGCAAGTTGCAATGACAATTCAATTGTTGATTTATTGGTAGGTGGAATGGGTGATGGATTCAATGACTGATATTTCAACTATAATGTTTTTTGCATCTTATACACCATGTCTTTTGGTGTCGTTTGAAAGGTCAAACGGTGCCACCATTCAATTTGAAGATAAAGGAATCCATAACGTTCCCTCCACACTATTATAGGCCACTTTCTTAGAATTTAGTGGTCTTCCGCAATAATTTTCATCAATAATTATACATTGTGTTTGTGCGGCTTTTTTTCCTGCATGTGAAAACTGAGGTGCCTAATACTAGCACATGCAAGGATTAGCAGTAAACAATTCGATGCTAGGATAAGGCATTTGGATATGTTAGTTTCAGTTTTAGCTGCAATTTCTACTTTCTATTAATATACTATAAAGTTAAGAGTTGAATGATTATGGAGCATTGGTTAGTATAAAAACTTTTATATAATTAACTGATGAAAAATTATCCTTAGTAAGACTTTAAAATTGATATGCTAAAAATTGATAAATTTATTATACATAATAATTAAATAACAATATAAAATTATTTTATATTATCATTATATAAGTTATTTCAACATTAATTTAAGCTCAAACAATTACTTTAAGGCGTTTAAAGTCATTGTCGTTATTGGTAGGCAACTGCACAATTATGCAACTTTGGAATCAAAATTAACATCACCATGAACAAAATGGACAGTGGTTCAGTTCTAAATAGTTGATTCCCAGGTTATTTTGTCAAAGAGCACTTTGTAAATAATGAAAAGGATTGTTCTGTATTTTCGAAGCATTGTCCAAATTAAAAGTACGATAGGAATCTTTATTGGTGGGGGAATGAAAATAACATGTTACCTAATGAAAGTGATAAATTATTGAATGGCAGACCATATTTTGGAGTCAAGTGTAAGAAAGGAAGTTAATAGAAAAGACGGATAAGCTAGTCAAAGAACCTGCTATACTCTTTTTATGGTATAGTTGGGTTGTTTTGCAGTTAAATTTGGAAACAGAATAATCAAAAAAATAAAATAAAAAATTATCTTCTTTTTTTATTGGGTGGGGAAGTAGGAACACTACAAAAATAAAAAAACACTAACCATATGAGATGTTAAAGTAAAACAACTTCAAATTTATAAAAAGGGAAAAAATTAATTTTGACCCTTTTATTTGTGTATTAATATTTTTTTAAAATAGCTAATATTAACATTAACGATAAAGTCGCACTCTTTTATCATTGAATAATTTTTAAGTCGGTAATATACCAAAACTTTTAACGCCATTTGATTTTTACTCCTTTGGATTAAGCCTAAAGTTATGTATGTTTAATAACAATAATTTATAAGATGGTTGACAGTTAGCTGAAAGGATAAACTTGATTTTTAAATATCCAATAAATTAATTGATATTTATTGGGAGAGGGAAACCAATGTGTTGATCGATTAGCAAAATGAGGTTTTATATATATATATATATATATATATATATATATATATATATGTATATATATATATATATAAAGATGGATTCAATTTTGGATGATAAGTATTTTTTTTAATATGATTTATTTAATATTTAAGAATTAGAATTTAAATCTTGAATCACATGTTTAAGAAACACAAATTTGACATGATTTGATTGGATTCGATTTTTATAATTTTTTTCTTTCAAATCCAATCCAATATAATTTATTCATGAACGATTTAGTTCGATTTAGGTCAACAGATTATCTATTTAAATTTAATTTTTTTTTCTTCTTAGAATTAATATTTTATATCATAATTAATTCAAATATTCAATTCGACTTATTCAATTCGATTCTGACTCAAATACATAAATAATCCAATCCAAACTATTTTATTTGAATCAATTTAAATTTATAGGTCACCCACATGTGTGAACACTTCTAATATATTTCGCAATTATTATAAAACTAATCATTTTATCATATAATTTTTACTTAAATAATTGTATAAAACTCAATTAGTATATTTGGATTAACTTCTATACTATTATTCAATTGTATATTACTACCATATTTTTCAACCAATTTAACTAATTGTAACAATTACACTCAAGTCAGTTTCTTTTAACTCAACTAGACAATCACAGAAAAATTAAATCAAACTATTTTCTGTAAAAAAAAAAAAAAATCATGTTCGGATATTCGGTTATCGGCGTGGAGGAAGGAAAGACACTCCCGCCACGGAAATTTCTGTGGCTCTGTGCTTTGAGACTGAATCTCATCTACAGTGACAACATCGATCTTCTTCCACAGTTTCCACTTTCCACCACCAAATCTACGTTAGGGTTCGTCTTCATTTCAAATTCAACAACTTCGCCAACCACGCCATGGCAACTCTTCAATCACTGCGACCTTCTTTCCGTCCATCAATCCCATCCCCAAATTCTCACACTTTCCCAGCCACTCCCTTTAATTATTCCCCCAAATCGATTGGCTCAAAGGGTGGCAGTGTTACCGTAAGACACTCTATCGTTTCTCCCAGGGTTTCGGTTTCCAATTCGGAGTATAGTACCCAAATTGCGGAAAATCTCGGTGACGTTACTATTTTCACTGCCACTGGCGAGCCAGTAAGGTTCAGTGATCTCTGGGATCAGAGCCAGGTCAACATACCTCATATTCATGGGTTAAAGCTTTCATTTTTATCACCATTTTATAACTCCTTTGTTACACCATACATGCTTGCTTTTGGGTACCCATTTTGTTAACAAATTGTATGTATACTTCAATTAGCTTTGGTTGCATTTTTATAATTTTCTTACTTGTTTTCAAAATAAAATTTATACCAATATCGATTAGAATACTACAAGAATTAGATATGTTTTGCAACTTATTATATGTCTATAATGATTCATACTCAATTTAAAGAAAGCATTTTCTTCTGTGATTTAATGTTTAAACTTGTATGTTAATTTTAGATTAATTTTATATGTTGTATTATATTTATAGGTGTGTTGTTTCCTTTTGTTTTTTAAAAAATATAATTTTACCATATATGAAACGATAATTTATAAAAATGGTTTTACATGATCATCTAATCACAGACATCTATGTATGATAAATTTGATAATTTTTACAATAATTACTTTAAAAGTTATACTAACAATTATTTGTGACGACTGATGAGTTGTAGGAGTATATAGTTGTCTTAAACTTTCTTAAAAGTTGTCAAACCGAATTTGTGTTGAGTCTTGTGTCCATGCTTCCTCGGTGATTAATCAACTTAGTTCTTGTAGGGTATAGCTGTGGTGGCACTGTTGAGGCACTTTGGATGCCCATGCTGGTAACTGATCCTCACCTTTGGTCATCAATCAAGACATGATTGAATGATCGTTCATCTTCTAATTTATGCATTGTCTGCTCTTGTTCTAAGCTGGGAATTGGCTTCAGCCTTGAAAGAATCCAAAGCAAGGTTTGATTCAGCTGGTGTCAAACTAATTGCAGTGGGTATTGGTACTCCCAATAAAGCCCGTATGCTTGCTGAACGAGTAATTTTCTTGTTCTCCTTTCTCACTTCAGTGTTTTTCCTAGCATAGTACTACATGCCTTTAAAATAACATAAAATAAAGCAAGAGACAAGCCTTACAAGTCCATTTTTTGGGGGTCTTATTTGTTGGGGTTATTTTTTAGCAATCATTATTTGTTATCTTACCTGTTTAAAAGGGCATCCCTTGTTAGTTTAGGTGTGACATTAGATCTGGAAAGGTTGATTCTGGTAAAACTTTTGACTCAACAAATGCTAATTTTTAGTCAAGGTTTTGGATTAAGGATGACAATCCAACCTAAACCCAATTGATTACTTTACTTCGTACCCCATTGCCTGGAGGCTCTTCGCTATGTGAAGGTATGGGGGAGGGATGTTGTACGCAGCCTTACCCTTGCATATGCAAAGAGGCTGTTTCCGGATTCGAACCCATGACCAACAAGTCACCAAGGCACAACTTTACCGCTGCACCAGGGTTCGCCCTCAACCTAAACCCAATTGATACTCATAAAAATTACCTCCAATGAACAAAGGCCAAGGTAATTACTCCTAAAAGATTTTAGGGTCTGGGTTATGATATTATTGTAGGCAACCCACCCTGTACCCACACATACTAAAAAATAATTATGTACTGTATTTGTTATATTTTACAATTAAGATTTGAAAAATCTTTCAATATTTTGTAGTTGAGTTAGATGTTGCATTTTTAAATTAATGTTTTTTTGTTTTATTGATTTTTCATGGTTCATTTCAATATTCTTGTTTTACCAGTTTGTAAAAAAAAAAAAAGGTGCATTAAAAAGAAAGTATATTCCATGTAAGATAATGTATTTGCATGTCTGGGTGTGTAACTGTGTACAACATCAAGTATGGACACACACTAAAATTGTTACCATACACTCATACAGTACGGACTTGGATACGTGTCTTTTTCTTAAAGCAAATATCTACACATGTACTTTAGTACTCTATCTAAAGTCTAAACCTTGTCTATCATCATGGTCCCATCAAGTACCATACTAGTGAAATTTATTTTCAGTTATTAGTCTTGAGTATATTTTGGCTGAGTGGTCTGTGATCGTTTAAATCCATTTCATTGAAGGTTCAGCATTTGTGTTGCAAATTTGCTCGAGAGTAGAATGGCCAATGGCCATTTTTATCTTGATAAAGCATAGAATTTGGATCTCAGTATATCTGAATTTTGAAGACTTCATGTAAATTACCTATTTGTATTATATTAGTATTAACATGTACCTGATGTCAGAACTGATGTTTTCTTTTTGTCTTGATATTTTGTATTTTCAGTTACCATTTCCATTGGATTGCCTTTATGCTGATCCTGATCGCAAGGTAACATGTGGGTAGCTAGTTGAACATTTACCCACTAAGACTTATCTCCTAGTTGAATATTCACCAATTTCACCTTCTTTCAGGCATATCATGTTTTGAACCTATACTATGGTTTTGGCCGAACTTTCTTCAATCCATCCAGTGTAAGCTTAGTCTCCAACTTCTTTGAAGTATATATTTATTTTTGTATGACATTTTCAATTATGTATGTTGATTAATCTAATTTTTCAACCTTAAAATTGATATCACAGATCAAGGTGTTTTCGAGATTTGATGCTCTGCAGAAAGCTGTCAAGAACTATACAATTGAAGCCACTCCAGATGATAGAAGTGGTGTGTTGCAGCAGGTTGATACATTAATCTAGTAGCAAAAAGGATTAAAACAATATTACTTACATTCCCTAAAATATTGATCCATTCTTATTTTTGTCAGGGAGGGATGTTTGTGTTCAGAGGAAAACAGCTACTCTATGCGAGGAAAGATGAAGGGACAGGTGATCATGCCCCCTTAGATGATGTTTTTGATGTCTGCTGCAAAGCTCCAGTGGCCTAATGTTGTACTTTATAAAATTTTCAATTTGCATAAGATTAGGAAATTTCAGTTTAGGAAGATTTGTTTTAGTATACCAGATTTCTCTGAATGATATCGGTGACAAAATATTGCAAGTTGTGGATGATATGATTAAATATCATAAACAAATATTATAAAGTTCAATCTATAAATATGTTTGTCTAAAATAGTTTACTTTGAACTCAGTTTCATAGTAACAAAACTTGATTTAGAAATGACGATTGTAATATATGAAGATACAAATCTGTATATGCCTAAAGATGTATATATACCAGCTACTCTAATCTTCCTTAAAGACTATGCTACCGTATGGGTTGAAAATTATCAGTGCATTTCAAATTATCATCAACATTGATCAAGTGCATCATCATTCTAAAGTGCATTTTTCTTAAGAAGCTGGGGAATTTGTTAAGAGATCCCAATGGTCGTTGGCTGGGGGATTTGTTAGGAACCTGGGCAAGAGTTTTGGACAGTCTGAAAATGGCGTATCAGAAACGTATCAGGAAACTTGAACTGCAAGTTGACTCTATGGCAGTGGTTAAAAGTATTTTATTTCCAAGGCTTCTAATGGAAGTGCCGCTAGATAGAGGTTAATTCGTGAGATTAAGAAGCTTCTCTCTCAACAATGGCAAGTTAAATTTATGCATGTTTACAAGGAAGGAATGCTGCTGCTGATGCCCTTGCCGACTTGGCTTTTGTTAATAATGTTAATTTTTCTTTGTACGAACAACTCCTTTGAGCCTATGTTCTGTGCTCATGTCTGATGCTTTGCATAGTTAATTTGTAGTGTTCCTTCTTCGAGCTTAGGCCCGTTTACAACAGAAAAAAAAGTGTATTTTTCTTGTACACAGTCCCACATGATATTATTTATATAAAAATGGCTAGTAACATATTTTTATTGTTGAGTAAAATTTATTATAAATTATAAAATCAATGAGTGAAGTTTATTAAATAAGAAGTGATATTTTTTAAATTTTATGATTTTTAATCATTTTCATCTATTAATAAAGAGTTTGTTTAAAAGGGTATATTAATAACATTTTTTTATCTTTAAAATAACATTTCTTTATTTTTACCGCCTTTGCATTAGTTTCCTTAAAAATTAGCCCTAATAGCTTATCCAAAGAGAAAAATTGAAGTGAGTAATTCAATTTAATTGAGAATTTAAAATCCTTGGTATTGAAATATGTTGTTGGAATAATATACTTAAAAAGTATTTGAAATTCTAGTGTTTCGTCAAAGTATTTTTTATTATTTAAAATTAGAAAAATTAAAAAATTCACCATCAAAACTAAGAATTTGAATTGCTACAAGACTATTTGACGCTTCTCTCTCTACTCTCTCTTCTCTTTCTCTCCATTCTCTTGTCTCATCCTCTTTAAAGTATTTGATTGAAATACAATGATTAAAACATATTATTTAAAGTAAAATATATTTTATTATTGTATTTCAATTTAATTTGATTTAGTCTTTATATTTTAAAATCAATCATTTTAGTTTGATTCTTAGAAGTAAGACCTTTGAACCAACACTCATTGGATTAGTTTTTAAAAATCATCAAATATATAATTTTTAAAATAATTATTATTATAAAAATCAACAATTTCATCGCATATGATAATATATATTTCATGTGTTATATAATATTTATTATTTTTTAAAATAATATATAAATAAAAAGAGAATAATAATTTTATAAAATTAATTTTATCATTATTTATTCATTTATCTAATTTTTATTGTGATTATTAATATTATAAGAGAAAAAATAATTAAAATTACATTAAAAAGATACAGTGATAAATGTTTTTCTTGCATAACAATTATTATAGAAAGAAGACACAGTAATTACAGAAAAATCCTTAATTTCTATATTATCATTCACTAAAAATTGTCAAATTTTAAAACTAATTTAATAATAGTAATGATAACAATTCCATATCACAGAAAAATTAGATAAGTTATCCAAAAAAAAGAAAAAAGTTAAATCATGTTCCCTTAATGCCGTGGAGAAAAGCAGTCACCTCCCGCCACGAAAATTTCTTTGGCTCTGTGCTTTGAGTCCGAGTCTCTCCCACAGCGACACCATCCATCTTCTTTCACATTTTCCACTACGTTAGGGTTCGTCTTCATTTCGAATTGAAGGATTCAACAACTTAGCAAACCACGCCATGGCAACTCTGCAATCTCTGCCACCTTCTTTCCGTCCATCAATCCCACCCCCAAATTCCCACTCTTTCCCAGCCACTCCCTTTAACTATTCCCCCAAATTGATTGCCTCAAAGGGTGTCAGCGTTACCCTCAGGAACTCTATCACTTCTCCCAGGGTTTCGGTTTCCAATTCGGAGTATAGTCCCCAAATTGCGGAAAATCTCGGTGACGTTACCATTTTCACCGCTGCCGGCGAGCCAGTAAGGTTCAGTGATCTCTGGGATCAGAACCAGGTCAACATACCTCATATTTATGTGTAAAAGCTTTCATCTTTATCATCGTATCGTTACTCCTTTATTAGTTCATAAATACTTGTTTTAGGTATCCATTATGTTGACTGAGATTTTATTTTGGGTGACCATGACATTAGTGCAGAGTATCCACCAATTTCACTGATGATTAATCTCTACCGAATAATCTGACTGACCACCTTAGTAGGGTCTTCCCTCCCAATCACAGTTTTTTTCATCCACAAGGGACGAGGCTTGAACTCCAGACCTTACTTAAGGGGGCCGAGCTTAATTAATCGCCCATTGTGGTTTGAAATAGCTTATATAAATTTGTTTGATGGTTCTTAGGTTGTGTGTATGTTCTTTTCTACTGCGTGTTTTAACTTGAGGTGAAGCCAGCCTTGGGAGTGGACTTTCTGGAAATTATGCGTTGACTTTTTGAGCATGGGTGATTGATTAGCTAAGAATCGCCGATGCTTCTGAATGCTAGCCTTATTGTGTTAAATAAAAACTTCAAACACCAAAAAGGGAATAAAGAGAGGAGATAGAAGTCTAAGTATTATAAGTAATATGATACAATAAGAAGAGAGAAATAACAAGTGGGGATAGAAAGTGTTTGACTTTGATAATATATAAAATTGTCTATAATTTATCCCTCTTTTATACAGGAAAATGTTTGACGGACACCCAAAATGCTATTCAACACTTAGAGAGAGAAAAATATAGGTATGATAGGGCTTATAATGTGATAAGAAGAGAGAGATAGAGAGAAATAAGAGATGTTGGTGGGGTGTTTATGTATCATTACTCTTTTATAATTTTGTTTTTTTTAGATTAACTTTATATGTTGTATTCAGGTGTTGTTTCTTGTGATTTTTAAAATTTGTCATATTTCTGTATCTCGTTTTTGTGTCCCATGTTGTATCCATGCTTCTTGGGTGATTAGTCTTAATTCTTGCAGGGAGTAGCTGTGGTGGCAATGTTGAGGCACTTTGGATGCATTTGCTGGTAACTGATCTTCACCTATGGTCAGCAATATCAATATTTGTTTGAGCGATAGTTCATCTAATTTATGGCTTGTCTGCTATTGTTCTAAGTTGGGAATTTGCGTCAGCCTTGAAAGAATCCAAAGCAAGGTTTGATTCAGCTGGTATCAAACTAATTGCAGTGGGTGTTGGTACTCCCAATAAAGCCCGTATCCTTGCTGAACGAGTAATTTCTTTGCACTCATTTGTCATTTCAGTGTTTTCCTAGCAAAGTACATGCTTTAAAAAATAACATAAAAATAAAGCAGTTAAGCAAGCCATACAAGTCATCTTTTTTTAGGTTCTTATTCGTTGGGGTTCTTGACAATCATTATTCATTATCTTATCTGTTGTAAAAGACATCCCTTGTTAGTTTTGGTGAGGCATTAGATCTGGAAAGATTGATTCTGAAAAAGCTTGGAATCAACAAATGCTAATAATAAAGGTTTTAGATTGGGATGACAATTGACAAATCATTGATACCCATAAAAATCACTTACAAAGAATAAGGTTTTATCTATTAAATGGTTCAAGGCTTAGGCCTAGGTAAATTACCCACAAATATTGTGAGGGTATGAGTGTCAGTTAGGATATTGTAGTAGCCAACCTGTCTTATGCCCACCCACATGTATATAAAGTTATACATTTGTTGTATTTTATAATTACGATGTAAAAGATCTTTCAATATTTTTTAAATTATGTTAGATGTTACATTTTCAAATTAATGCTTTTGGTAGTTAATTTTAATATTAAAAGAATATTCTTGTATTACCAGTCTGTCAAAAAAAAAAAGTAGTACATTAAAAAAGAGTATATTCCATTTCAATAAAATGGAGATAATGGATCTACATGACTGCATATGTGTGTGTACCTATTAAGTAATGCGAACACTGTAGTTGTTGCCATAATGGATTTGATTACAGACTTTTCTATTAAATGCAATAGGCACACTTGTACTTTAGTACTCTACCTAAACCCTATCCAATTGCTGTCCCTTCAAGTATCATACTTGTAAAATTTATTTGTAGCTATTGTCTTGAGTATATTTTGGCTGAGTGGTCTGTGACTCAAATTTAAATCCATTTCATTGAAGGTTCATCATTTGTTTTTTTAACTTTGCTCAAGGATAGCAGTATGAATGGTCATTTTTATCTTGGTCAGGCATAGAATTTGGATCTCAGTATATCTGAATTTTGTAGATGGATCTCAGTATATCTGAATTTTGAAGACTTTTCATGTAGATGGATGTCAGTATATCTGAATTTTGAAGACTTTTCATGTTAAATTACCTATTTGTATAATAGTTTTATGAGCATATTCTTGATAGCAGAGCTGATTTTCTTTTTGCCTTGAGGGTTGCATTTTCAGTTACCATTTCCAATGGATTGCCTGTATGCTGATCCTGATCGCAAGGTAACATGTGGTTAGCCAGTTGAAAATTCACCTACTAGGATTATCTTCTAGTTAAATATTGACCAATTTCACCATCTCTCAGGCATATAATGTTTTGAACCTGTACTTTGGCTTGGGCCGAACTTTCCTCAACCCTGCCAGTGTAAGCTTAGGCCTCTAACTTCTCTGACTTGCAATTATGCATGCTGATTAATATACTTTTCTAACCTTCAAATTGATATCACAGGCAAAGGTGTTTTCAAGATGGGATGCCCTGCAGAAAGCTGCCAAGAACTATACAATCGGAGCCACGCCAGATGATATAAGTGGTGTGTTGCAGCAGGTTGATACATTAACCTGGTAGCAAAAAAGGATAAAACAATATTACCTTCGTTCCCTTAAGTATTGATCCATTTTTATTTTTGTCAGGGAGGGATGTTTGTGTTCAGAGGAAAGCAGCTACTCTATGCGAGGAAAGACGAAGGGACAGGTGATCATGCCCCCTTAGATGATGTTTTTGATGTCTGCTGCAAAGCTCCTGTAGCCTAATGTACTTTATAAAATTTAAATGGCATAACCTTAGGGATGTTCAATTTAAGAATATTTGTGTTAGTAGATTAGATTTCTGTGAATCATATTAGTGACAACATCTATCATGAAGTCCAATCTACAAATATGTAGTCTATAGTATATAGAGTGCACTTGTGAATTCAATTTCACAAATCTATAGTAACAATACTTCATTTAGAAATGGTGATTGTAATATATGTAATATGTTCATGTTTTAATCATTATGAATGATAACAATGCACATTTTTCGTCCTTGTAAAAACTTTAGTACGTTTTTTCGTCCATATAAGGTTGAAATGCATCATTTTTTAGTCCAAAGCAAAGTTTGGTTGTATCTAAACCTATGATTATTTATGGTTTATTATATCAGTTATGTGTATAATCGATTTAAATGTATTTTTTTTTTTACATTGGATATGATATAGCTGATGTAAATGTAACATTTTTACATCTGATATGCATATAACATGTAAAAAAATTATACACATAACTTTGGATATCCAAATCTTATTTCAGGCCAAAAATTATACACATAACTTCGGATATTCAAATCTTATTTCAGACTAACAAAAATGATACATTTTAATTTTAGACGCAAAACATATTAACAATTTTACAGGGATGAAAAATTTATATTTTTAATTAATAAGAGCGAAAAACATATTTAAGTATAATGAAGTTGCAAATCGGTACATGTCTAAAGACTATATTACTACAGGTATACACCACGTGTTACCTACGGAGAGATTCAAAACAACAGTAATCATAATATGATTGTAATTTGTAAATGTTTTTTCTCTCAAGTCATCTCCCTTTCTTTTCTCTCGCTGCATCTTTGTGGGAATCTGGGAAGGTTCAAATCTCCTTTCTTGAGGTATATGTAGGGCTTTGTCGTGGTGGTTCTGGGCCCTACATCACGTTCTTTTCTCAAGCTGGGCTCTTTGTTTTTGGCCCAAGTTCTGTTCATGTGTCCTTTTAATTTATTGTGGTTGTAACATCTATTTAAAGATCAGACATGATCGACCTATAATGATCGAGTTCCTGTATTTTCACTTTTAGTTCCTGTTGATTTTTTTTTTGGGTGTATTCAGTTCCTGTTTTTTGAGAGAATAAGCAGGAAACGTACTGTTGATTTGACTCTTCCAATTCTTTTCGTACTAGCCGGTTGGAAATAGCTCGAGTGGTTGGAGTACCAAAATATTGGGTACTTTCCTTTGTGTTTCGATTTCTGTGGTGAACATTTTCTTTGTGTTTAATGCTTGCTAGAGGGTGGCTGGGGTTTGGCGACATGCATGTACTCGAGCACTGTATCTATCACCTTAGGTGAAAGCACATGTATATTTTAATACTGCTTCTTCCACATACTTGCTCTCATAAGAACCTTTTGGGCTTGCAGCATGAATAATGTATAGACTTATTTATGCTGAAATCCAACATTTTATTAGAAGAATAAGGACGGGAAACTCTACAACAATGAATAATTTTTTATACACATTTGTAACACTGTCTAGTGCCAATTTTATTATTTTCATGGTATGACAACATTAAATATTATAGTATCGCTATGCATCTGCAATTGAGGGAGTTAGCAAACCTCATTAAAGGTGAAAGTCAAGTTTTTCTATAGACATTGATCATCGATAAAGTCGATTGATATTACGTACCTATAATTTGGTAACCAAAAAAGTATTATCATGCCCTTTATAATAAAAGCTAATAATACTAATAATATTTGCCAATAAAAAAATGTGAAAGCGCGTTTTATCTTTTAAGATAAATAAATAATACCAGTGATTGATAAGAAAATTAATGATTGGTATTTTAATATATTTATGCTTTATTATGTATGTATATATAATATTAACTGAATTTTTTCATCAATAGCTGGGGTTATATACTGAGAATAAAGTGAGCTATATACTTCAGGGGAGGAGAACCTTTATCTCTGGACACAGCATCTCAGAATAAATTGAGGGCAGGGGTACATTAACGGGGCCTAACCCAGTAACCCGATTGGGATGGGATGGTCATTCTTTTTGAGACATTTTACATTGTTTAGGTCAAATCCACTGATAAGCCAGAAATGCCTGCATGTATTGTGGGTTGTGAGTACAAAGTAAAAGTACGAAATAAAAGAATGGTTAAATTATTCATTTGATCCTTATAATTTTTTATGTTTTTTATTTTTTTAGTTTATATAATTTGAAAGTGGTTTTTTTTTAGTCCTTATGGTTTACATTTTAATTTACTTTTAGTCCATTTAGTTTAAAAGTATTATTTTTAGTCCCTATATGAAACTATAGGGATTAAAAACACCACTTTCAAAATTACAGGAACTAAAAGAGAATTAAATTGTAAACTATAGGGATTAAAAAGACCATTTTCAAACTATAGGGACTAAAAAAGTAAGAATCATGAAACTATAGGGACCAATTGAGTAATTTAACCTAAAAGAATTTTAAGGGATTCTTATAAAATATCAATAATTATCAGGAACACATTATATTAGATTATTAAGAAGAGTTTTAGAAATATCTGGATCCATAATGATTGATCAAACAAACGCAGCGAAATCTGAATTTGTAGGTAACCGATGACTTCATGGTTCTTCTTCAACCGGAACATCTTTATTTCTTAATAGGACCTTCGTAACTCTTCAAATGGAAAGAAGAGAACTATGTGTGAGGGGCTTGGTATATTGGGAACCATAACCTTCTTATAGCGTATTAACCTAATAGAGTTCCTATTATCCCCTAATGGACCAACACTGACATCTGTTCATTTAAGTTCATATTCTCTAATTTAGTTGTCTAACGGGCTCACTTAATTTGATCACATAAAATAAAATTTACTAATGATAAATAGTTAATATAATTGTCTTATAATATTAGCCCACATTAATTATTGGAATAGAAAATTTCAACAATCTCCCACTTGGGCTATATATATTGTAACAATTATATCAAAAATTCTTAAGCGCACATTTGTATGTTATTTACCTTTAGACTTCCACTTTAACAACCTGGTTCATCTCATGTATCAATAATGGAATCATTGTGACTTTCGTCAATACAACAAGTGTAACTAGACTTCAATGACCACCACATCAATACACTCAATGATATAAGTTAATATGGATAAGCAACATGGAAATTACATGCAATGTGATCTTAGTCATGCTTATTTCCAACTGGTCCAAACTTTATTCTTTATAGAGATATATCCAAACACAATATAAATATTGTAAATAAAACAAGCTGATAATGAAATGATAAACTTCAACTTTATTTTTATAGAAAATTCAAACAACAAAATGTTTGTAAACCATAAGATATAGAACATAAGCAAGACTTCCACTAAACTAAGGTACTATCAGGAATTACGCCCATATGAGCAGTGTGCTCATGAAAAAAAAATCTAAGTGTCAGATCTTTAGTAAGTGGATCAGCTAGCATGGAATGAGTCTCTATATGTTCTATAGAAATCTGTATTTTCTTAATTCTTTGTTTAACAATCAAATATTTCATGTCAATAAACTTTTACTTGGTTGAATCCTTAATAAGACCACTAAGATATTGTCCCAATAAACACCTGATGGCTTCGTAATGTTGGCAACAATAGGCAAGCCAGTTACAATAATTTAGCAGTCATAAATTCTAGTATGATGTCTCATAACAAAATATTAAATTCACCAACATGGTTAAATGTGGATCCTTATGTGGAGTGATTGATATTAAAACATTCCAAAAAAATTGAAGTCAAAATACTCAATGATCTCTAAAATTCTAGACTTTCGATATGAAAACATGTAGTTTCTTGTTCTCTTCAATTAACACATAATGTATTTTACTACTTTCTAGTGTTGCATACTAAGATTACCCATATATCACCTTAGGAATCTCACAAAAAATTATTTTATGACAATAAAAAATAAAAAAATTATGCAACATCCTCAGCTCTCAACTGACACCCTTTTCAAACTCTAAATTCTATACATGCAGATTTGTGATTCAAATAATATAAGTAATTTAAACCATAGTAGTAACAATAACAACAATTAAAGAAGAGAACAATAAACATACAATGCACAAATAATTTTTATGGTAAATTTCAAGACCCAAACAAGATACCTAGCGCACCATTAATCCTTATTTTTGGATTGAAAAAAACTAACTGCAAGTGATACTCTTAACACATTGATCAAACATTGGTGATAAGTCCTCTCAAACAAAGTTTGTCTTTAGACACTTCATTGCTCACATGGAAAACTTATATGATGATTACTCTCACCAAATAATGATTGTCTTTGAACATTTCATTATTTACATGAAAAATCACACTATTTATAATTACCACATGTTTACCATCACAAGCATGTAATTATTCTGTCAAATTGTGTCTTTCTTTGGGCTGAGCACAATTCGCATGAATAATTTCATGCAACATCCATGTAAATTTAATCAACTTACGCAAGAGAGATTACTTCGACAACATGTTGTTTCAATTAATTTAACCAAAAAATACAAGATAATTTAATATAATAAATGGGAGGTCTTAAAATTACACAATTTTCACATATGATTTAGTTATATAAAAATATATATAACAGAGCATGCAAATATTTTACAAAACAGACTCATCACAAGATATCTAACACAACATTAATTCTTAGAGAAATTAATTTTTAATTGATACTCTCAACGCAATGATCAAATATTGACAATAAATTCTATCAAATAATAGTCTTTCTTTGGACCGACTGTTATTCACATGAAAACACTTTATAATTGTCACACATTTATCATCACATATACAAAATATTATTTGGTCAAACTATGTCTTCCTTTAGGCCGAACACAATTCGTATAAATAATTTTATGCAAAAATCTATGTAATTTTAATCAAATCAATTTTCACAATAGGGATTACTTTGACAATATATTGTGTCAATCAATTTAACTAAAAAAATCACTAGATGTGCAAATAAAATGGGAAGGATCTATTACTGCTAAGTTAACTTAAAACAAACAAGAGAGATTTACCTTTCTTTACACGTCATACAGTGTACCTTGGACACTCTTTCTTCATGTGTCTAGACTTCTTGTAGAAGTAGCAAGTAAATTCTTCATCTTTCTTTTGTTTCTTTTGCCGAGATCATCCTTAGTTTTCTTTTTTATTTTGAGATGTCAAGCTTAAATGAGCACTTTCAAATCTGTCTTTTTGCAACCTCTCTTCCCCTTGCCGAGAGTACCCTTAGTTTTGTTTTTCGTTAATGGACTATTTGTCCTTACCCTTAGTTTTCTTTTTCGTTAATGGACTATTTGTCCTTCTGAGTGTTATAGGTTACTTTGAATGGCCCAAAGTGTGCACGAAGTGAGACCAAGACTAAATGCACGAGCAAGTCTTCACCAAGTTCTAGCTTAAGTGCTTTTAGTTTTGATGTTAAGTTAGACATTTTCATTATATACTCCCTTATGTAACTTTTCCTTTTTTTAACAAAAAATAAATAAATAAAACAAAAAATTACATGCGCACAAGACTTCCTTATATATATTATGAAGAATAGCCATGAATAGCAGTCATTCACAAAACCAAAAGATAACAATGCCAAAAAATATATTGGGGACCATAGTCTTCTTATGGTGTATTAACCTAATAGGGTTCTCATTATCCCCTAATGGGTCAATATTGAGATCTGTTCATTTAAGTCCATATCATTTGATTTAATTATCTAACAGACTCATTTCATTTGATCACATAAAATAAAATTCATTAATTATAAATAATTAATATAATTGTCTTATAATATTAACACACATTAATTATTAAAATAAAAAATTTCAACAACTGTCACATGTGAGTGAGTCCAATCTAGGGCAAAAGCTTTGGCTTTTTCTTATTTTTAATTTGAAAGAAATCCCTAGCAACCATCCCACCGATATAATCATAGGCTATAATTTCTTTCAATTTTGATTATTTATGTATAGTTGTATAATCAGTGTTCTCACAATTTATACATGTATATAATGGCTTTTCTTTCCTGGTGTAAGAAAATCTAACAGGTGTCCACTGCAGGGCTAGGACTAATGTAGACTAGGCAGTGACCTTGCCTATGTGAAATCAAGGATAAAAGGGTGGTGGATCCGTGGATGGGTGTTTATACTGTAAGTTATATAGATTATAGAAAGTATAAATTCCTTGGATAATAATTTGAAGTAGAATGAATGAATGAGGGTAAAAGGGAAAAAAGAATTGTTGAATGTTGTGGTCAGCAAAGTAGTCATAAAAGAGATTCTCATCCAAGAGTACGACATGCCCACATTAATGCCGAGAGAAGAAAGAGGGGAAATGGACTGGGCGTAGTAGTAGTAGGGTAAAGTCAAGTAATAAGGAGAGAGATGCACAGAAAAATGCCATTGGGTTCAATGAAAATTGAAGGGTTACTTAAATACTTGCCCCTCAGAAAGAGAAAGTGCACAGGGACCTTTTTTCTTCTCATGCATATATACACTATAGCATTGACAGGGTTCTGTGGTGGCAACCAGATTAGTTGCTATCCAATTTCACTTTTTCTGTTGAATCCCTTATGCTTCTTTAGGCAATGTTATTTACTTGCATTTGTTTAGATTCCATGTTCGCACGGGATACCATATATCTTCCACTTCTTTTTTTTTTTGGTGAACCAGACATATTTTTTAACCGAAAGTAAATGATTAATTTTTCAAGCTATAAAAATTCATTTAAGAGAATGTTCTCTTTTAATATATGTTATTCTATTCACAAAAATCAAGAATCAAACTCTTAAATCATATGCTTAAGTGAAAAAAGTATATGCTAACTATATCACACCATGATGGTACCCCTTTTTTTTTACTTTCCTTAAAATCAACACAACCGAAACTGGTTTGCTTTATCTACAAACTTGAAAAGGCTGTGATTCCAAAATGCAATTTTCCTGTGTTCACATTGTTAATGGTGAGCTCTTTACATTTTCTAACTAACCAACGCTAGATTCAGGTTAAGGTAGTCGTATACCTATCAATTTTAATTACTTAAAGTGGTTTTATTTTGACAAATTAAGTAATGCCAATAAGTAATACACCGTTTTCACCCCCATAGAAAAAGGCATGCTATATTTTATCATTTATTTGGGACACAAGTTTTCAAATGATAGGCAGAAAAGCCTTGTATTAGTAGTAGATAGTAGATATTATAATTATTATTTGGTGGGTTATAGCAGAAACCAAATCCCAATTAGCTGGTTAAAATTATTATTAATATGATAAATAGTAAAATTCATTTTCTAAAGTGTGATGCGGTGATAAATTAAAAAAAAGAAAAATATAAATTTAGCCTTTGGATGTATAAAAAACACAACAAATTAGTCATGTTAAATTTGTGATACCATTTTATTATTAAGTTGTAATACTCAATGACAAATTTGATAATAAATTATCTTTTTTGGACTAATTTAACATTAAGTTACAAAATTTAGAAACTAATTTATCATTAATTTATCTATAGAATTAATCTATTACACTTTTTATACATTTAAAAATTAAATTTAAATTTTTCATCTTTTTGAAAACTAATTTGTCAGCCCCTGACTCTGAAGGACCAATTTCACTAATTACCCTTATTAATATTACCATTTTATTACTTAATATATTCCTATATAATTTCTCTGAAGACTCATTAAGAACCTCCAAGCATTTTTAAAAGCAGTAGGAAAGGAATAAAAGTCACAGCAGAAGGAGAGTTAAGAAATAAAATATGTTGAAATGCGATTATCTTATAATACTAGGAGAATCAAATTCGTACTGTTAGAGCTTCTTGCATTGTTAAATTCATCACAGTAACTCTAATTAAAAGTTGAAAATGTCTTGTGTATATGGAACCATGTTTGTAGCGAAATGTGCATCAGAAAGTGACAGGATGCATAGTTGCATACCCATCGTACCGCAGCAACAAAGAAAACAAGTTCAAATCACCATCATACCACAGACATAAAGAAAACAACTTCAACATACATAGCCGGCAGACGGCCAATCCTAAATGCAAGAAGCTTAATAGCATATGTTGCAAAGAATATCTCTTATCCTAATTAATGTTGTCACAAAAAAAATTGAGCAACGAGACAACAACATAGGATAATTTGACATTAAAATTAGTATTATTTTTGTGTCTAATTCTATCCATATAAGAGGATGAGAACCTAAGTATTCAACAATTAAGAAAGTAAAACAAAAATGAGTGACCGCAAAATTGTTCTAGTGATTGGCTGTGCCAAAGGTGGCATTGGCTATGAATACTGCAAGGCATTTGCTGAGAAAAATTGCCACACGTATTTGCCTCTGACGTCTCGACGCGGATGCAAGACATGTCAGACTTGGAGTCAGATCATAACATAGAGACACTTGAGCTTGATGTGTCTTGTGATCAAAGTGTCATCAGCTGTGGCCACTGTTGTATCAAAACATGGTCACATACATATTTTGATTAATAATGCTGGAATAGGTAGCACAGGGACATTGAATGAGATGCCACTTGATGCAATTCTGGCTTGGGAAATCAACACATTGGGGCAACTAAGAATGGTGCAGCATGCGGTGCCTCACATGGCTATGAGAAGAAGTTGTGTAACACCCTGTTTATTTTTTTTTAGAAAAATTAATTAAAAATATTTTTAATTAAAATAAATGAGTTTTTATTTAAATAAAAATAGAGGTTTGAAACAAATAATAAATATTAGTTTTTAGAAAATAAAAACTGAGTTTTAGAAAATAAGAGAGAAGTTTATTTATTCATTTTTCTTTATTTATTTAATAGAGAGAAAAGAGTGTTTTTATAATTAATAAAATAAACTAGAAAAATAGGAATAAGAATTAAGTCATCAGATTTCTTACTATATAAAATAATTTTTAATCCTTAGAACACAAAGTATTTCTTTTTCTTTGACGTTCAAGAATCCTAATAGAACAATCGGAGGAGCTCAAGAGAACACCGAAAATTCCACCATTACTAATGGCAGAGAACGTTTTAACGACTACATCAAGGTAAGAGATGAGTTACTCACACTTGAAGATTAGAATGAACATGTATATGAATTTTTAGAGGATCAATTTTGGGTTATTTTAAACTTTTTTAAATTAAATTTTGTTCTTATGCATTTATTCGTGTATCTCGATATAAAATTGTTGAAAAATTGATATGGTCTTATGTTGAGTGTAAACTTTAAAAATTGGAATTTTTTCTAATTAATGTAAATTAATGAAATTAAGTAAGAAGTAGTTTAGCGTAAGGGGAAGTGGATTGTCTTGTTTATACCATCGGTATGTATAATGTATGCTTAATTTACTTAGTAAGAGTGGATTGTCTTGAGCTATACGATTTTCTTTATACGCCTTAATTGTCATTACGACTTATTGCATTGGTTCCAATTTCAAGATTCATGTGAATTGCCAAACCTTAAATTGCTTTTTCGTATGAATAATTCTTATGGTCTGGATTCTTCGATTTTTGTAACATCCCAATTTTCGTAAACTAGATTAAAAAAGATTGTTATTTATAAATAAATAGAGTTTTAAAAAAAATGATGAGATTTTATAAATAAATAAATAAATAAGGAGATATAATTATTAATTAAAATAATGATTTGAGAGAAAATAAAAAGGGTATTTTATTTATTTGTTTGATAGAGAATAAAATAAAGTTTGTTTTTATAAAATAATAAATAATAAATAAATAAATAGAGTAAATAATAGGTCGTAAATGCCCATAGCTATAAATAGCAACATGCTAGGTCAGCTTTCAGACTCTGCCTCACAATTTCGTTTCTTCTCTCTTCTCCCAAAACCCTCTCTTTTTTCCGCAGGCCACCTAACCTGTCTCAGAAAAATGATGATCTAAGACTCGTTCACCGTTGGATCGTCGTGAAATTTGAGCACCACGTTCGCAACCCAATTACGAGAATTCTCACCGTTGGGAATTTTGATATTATGTTTTAGCTAAGAGAAATACCCCTCGCATTATAGCATTTTCCTTTCCAGCAGAAACCTAGAGCTGTCTCGGTAAAACTACGATCCCGGTTTCCTTAACCGTTGGATTTTTATGAAATTTGGATATGTTGTTCAAAATTCAATTTCGCACGCTTTCACCGTTGGGATTTGCGAGATAATATTTGTGGAGGGAGAAAAATAAATCGCATGGTGATAGTACAAGTGGAGGCTTCAATCTCTTCTCTGTCTCTTTGACGTTTAGCAATTCTATCGGAGCAGCTAGAGGAAAAAAAAATTGGAGGAATCTCAGAGAACCGCTAGAGATGCTGCTATCGCTGGCTGAAGACACGTGAGTCCGCTTAGAGGTAAGGGATGAGTTATTCACAATTGAGGATTAGTGAGAACATGTGTAGGGATTCTTAGAGATATCAATTGGAATGAGTTTTGGGGTGTTTTTGCAATTTTCATTTTATCCTTATAATTATTACAGTGAATTATATATGTTTGACAGACCAATTATTGTGGAATTGATATGCTATTGTGTTGAGCGTGAACCCTATAAATCGAGTACTTTTTCTAATTAATATGAATTGTTGAAATAAAGGAAAAATTTAGAGAGAGATATTGATTTTGTATTTTCTCTTTTTCTTGCTGTTTAGGTTTTTATATATAATTTAAAAAGTTAATATCATAATTGAAATTGACCAAAGTGTTCATATAATTATTTAGAATTTGTTCATTGAAAGCTTACTTTGTAATTTGTGATTCAATATGATGTATGCTAGCTTATATATATATAGAGGTTGTTATTTATATTAATAATTTATGTAAATAATATTGTAGAGTATTATAGTATGATTCCAAAAATTATTAAGTGTTGGAGTTTGAGAATATTATGGTTAAATTTGATGAACATGTGTATGTTGTACCTTATGAATATAATTAGGAATGTTATGAGATGGTTGATGTGATGTTATGAGATGTTAAAGTGTGAACATGATATTCGATTGTAAATAAGTGAATGTGTTTAACACTTGATGTTACATTAATTATATCGTGAGCTATGAATTATACAATAACCCGACCAGTGTTTATGCGCAATGTTAAAGAGAAAGTGTAGGTTCCTAGTTAGAAACCAGTGTTAAATTGTAGCGCAATTGTGTTAAACATGTTTGAAACATGAGTGTGAGGTCGTGGTATTGTATAATTCATGAGTAGTGCTTATAAATGAAATATGTGATGGTGGATTGTGACATTATGAGATGTGAAATTATGAATGAGTTTTGGTTATAAATAAGTGTGTGATTAACTCTTGATGTGACATTATTTGTGTTGTAAGCTGTGAATTGTACAATAACCCGACCAGTGTTATCTTGAGAAAAGTGTAAATGCGCAGTGTTAAAGAGAAAGCGTAGGTTTCCTATTTAGGAATCAGTGTTAAAGAGAAAGTGTAGGTTTCTTATTTAGGAACCAGTGTTAAATTGTAGCGCAATATGTTGTACGTGTTTAAAACACGAGTGTGAAGTCGTGGGTATTGTATAATTCATAAACAGTGTCTGTGTGCTAAAATGATTTTAGGGGTTGGATCTGAATCAGGAGGGAGAGGCCCTGACGGACTCTTCGGAGTGTAGGCCTTGGGGGTCACCGGGTTTGAGTGCTCCTTTAAGCCTATGTTGATCCCATATGGTTGGAGCATTCTCGCAAAACATCGTGACCCTGACTGGTCTCCCTATGATCTTACTTAGTGAGAGTGACTTGACAAACCCATTGTGTGGTGTGTCTTGTTATGTACTCCTAAGCGCCCCAGGGTGGTTTTTCACTGACATGGTACCACATTGCATATAGGCTTGAGTCTTAGCATAACTGTCACATGCGCTTGCTAATTGTTTATTATGAAATTGAGGTGTTATTATGTCTTGATTAGAGTGTGTGATTCTTGTGTAATGTGATTGATGATTGAAAAGTGTGATTGATGGATGAAAAGTGAACCTTGAATGAAAAAGTGGTGGAATTACATGAATTACGTGTAAGTAAGTTTTATTTGGTTTATATGATATGTATATCTAGTTGTCTTGTTTCTCTATTAGTTAGGAAAGTGATAACTCACTCCCGGTTTGTTGTTTGTGTTTGGATCCTGTGATGATCTTGAACTTTGTATTCGGGGGAGCAGATGACTAGGTGAACTGCGTTAAGGAATATTGTGCTGAAGGACGTCGAGACACAACGCTCTGATAGGATGTGACATTGGGGTATAGGGTTTTATATTAATTCTATGAAGTCTCAGACGGCCTTGTTTGAGCCGATGACTTTATTATTTATTTGGACAAGTTTAAAAATGATGTAGAAGGAAGTGATTGTGAACCTTTTATCCCTTTGAAAGGATTGTATTTAAAAATGTTTTAAAAAAATGCTTTTAATTAATATTTGAATTTTCATTCCTTTGTTAGTATATAGATGAGGGGTAGAGGGTGTCACAATTTTGGCATTCAGCATCATCACACTCGTGTCATTTGTTTATAATAATTAACAATAGCAATATACATATTACGTGGATTGTCATGTGTTGATCATATATATATATATATATATATATTCTAAAAATATTACATATAATAAAAGTAATAAAAAAATAGTTATAAAATTATTGTTTAATAATAATTATTTTTGTTACACTTCAAATTAATTGTTGTAGAGGTTCTTTTTAATGGAAAATAATATAGTTCGATTTAATATATACATGTTGTGTGTCATGTAAATATTATTACTGTGTGATGTATATATGATTCATGAGACGTGATAAATTGTTATATTGAAATCATAAAATTATGATTAAAATTGTGTATAAATGATAAAATGAGTATGTGATGAATCATGAGATACATGTATATTTGTTGCATGCACTGAGTTGTGAGTTATGAACTATGCAATCACACAATTTGTAAAATCATTTAAGGGTGACAATTAATGCGTGACGAGTTTGTGATGATCTCCATTAGGGGAACCCAACGAGTTTAATCACTTGAGGCGCAACAAGTTAAAATAATTTTAAAAATAATTGAGATTTTGAAAACAATTGAGTAGTTGTGTATATTGTATAGTTTATAGATAGAGTCTGTGTGTTAAAATATTTTCTGGGTTAGACTTGAATCAGGAGGGAGAGGTCCTGACGGACTCCTCGGAGTTTAGGCCTGGGATAAATACACTCGGTTTGAGTGTTCCTTTAAGTTTGTATCGATCCCACATGGTTGGAGCATTCTCTCTAAATAGAGTGACTCTGACTGGTCTTCCTATGATTTCACTTAGTGAGAGTGACCTAACTTACCCATTGTAAGACTTATCTTGTCTTGTACTCCTAGGCGCTCGATGGGGTTTTCCGCTGAAAATGGTACCACATTGCATGTAAGCTTGAGTCTAGTATATATGTTGTATAACGCTTGTGTTTGACTTTCATTAAGTTAACGATTAAGATTTTGGGGTTGTTTTCTGGAGTGTGTGAACTTGAATGAGTGTGAATACCTGTGTGATTTTATGAAGTGATGATGTTTATGTAAATTCTACTTTATATATTTATATGTTTCACATGCTCTAGTATTTTATTATATACGGATGTGATAACTCATTCCCGACATGTGTTTGCATTTGGGTTGAATGCCATTTTATTTCAGGTGAACCAACATATGATGAGTTCCATGCTAGAGATGGAGAGGCTTAGCCTTTGTCTAGGAAATGCTTTGATAGATGTGACATCGGAGCATATGATTTTATTTCATATGTTATAGTTCCATGAATAATATAGTTGTTTTATGTTTTTCATTATTAGTTTGACTTGTTTTCATTTAGTTTGGACGGCCTTGTTTTGAGCCGAGATGATTTTATTATTTATTTGGACAAGTTCTATTATGATGTTCAAAAAGCGAATGTGAATCTTTTACCCTTTTTGAAATGTTTTTATTTAAATGTGTTTCAAAACTTTTAATTAATTTTGTATTTATATTCATTTTATTATTAGTAAATATATGTGTGGGGTAGCGGGTATCACAAGTGGTAGCATAGTGAATGTTGGTAATCTGGTTGGTTATGTGTCAACCCCTTGGGCAAGGTCTTATTGTGCAGGCAAGGCTTCAATGCAAGCCATGTCAAACAGTTTGCGGCTAAAACTTAGGCCTTTTGGGGTGAATGTGGTTCTAGTTTTGCCTAGCTCTATGAGGTCAAATTTGGGGAGGGCCAATTTGGAAAGATTAGGTAATTATGAGTGGAAGCTTTATAAGGACTTTAAAGAGGTGATTGAGGAGAGAGCTAGAGCTTCTCAGGATGACAAAGCTATGGATGGTAGAGTTTTTGCTAGACATGTGGTTAGAAAAGTTTTAGGCCCTAAACCACCAAAGAAAATTGTTTTTTTGTCACATGACTGGTTTGTTTGCCTTGCACTCGTGGTCTCCCCTGTGGGTAAAAGATCTTTTTTCCTTAACCTGTTTTGGCCTAAGCAAAAAGGTTTAAGGTTTTGTATCAAGTTATGATGTATAAAATCACTTTATACCATACACTTTATCAATTCTTGTTATTTTTCTTTATTTTTTTTTATCATGTTGTTTCTCCTATTATACTTACTTTCCTCCCTCTCTACATCTCTACTGGTTGAATAAAGTTTGGTGTCCACTAAACTTTTCCCTTTTATATCACTTTGTTTGTGATCAAACTATTGCTCCATTATCTACCATTTAGGTAAATGAATAATATATTATTCTATGACTTTCTATTTCATGGACATCTTATTTTCTCAATTCTTAGGTGAGGATTTGTACCATTTTTCAAATGCTTAGAATAATATTGAAATAATTTCAAAACCATTCTCAATTTAAGACCCTATTTGTTAATAATTTCAACACCATTCTTAGATGAGAAAGTGATGGAAATTAAGAAGACTAAAGAATTGAATCTCTCAAATGATGATGAAGAGATTACTTCTCAAGTTGTGAACAAGAATAATGAAAAGAAAGGTGAAGGTAATGCTAAGGATGAATTAGGGAAGCTTGCACATAAATATGAAGAAGCTCTCAAATTTGAGCTGATATGGAAATATTTCAAGATATGCCTTCAAACATTCCTAATTCTACATCCAGAGATCTCCTTAAGAAGAACACACAATTAGCAACCTCTAATCTCTTCCTCACTTCAAAAAGATTACTCGATTTCATCTTTTTGATTTCTCGCTAGAATCTCTGCCTATTAGGAAAGGCAAAGAATTAGAAGTTCACCTTGAATATTATCAATCTCTCTAGCAAGAAGCATAAACTAGTAGGGATAAACCTGGATCATCCTTGAATAGAATAGAATATGAAATCATGTCCTTAGCAAAGCTTAAATAGCAAGTTAGTAAGGATTAGAAGAAAGGATTTAAGCATTTAGTTGTTATACATGATGCAATAATCTGATGACTCGAAGTCAACATCAATTCTATTACTAGTTCAATATTGACCCAATTAGCTCTACAAGCAAGACCATTTCCTCATCAAGACTTCCAAGTTCAGCCACTTCACACTCCTTTTGATTCAAATCTTTCAAAAAATTCTTCATCTTCTGATTAGAAATTTCTATTTCATGTCTTTTTGAGTGATGACAAAGAGGTAGAAGATTAGAAGCAAAATCAGGAACAATTTAGGAGTTGATAGAAGTATATAGGATTGTCGAATTAGTATATTTTACTAAGGAAAATCTTGTTTGAATCAAGTAAGACCATAATAGACAAAAAAAAGTCGTACCTCTAAGTATTTCATGTCTTGTAGGTTGTTTCTCAAAAGGTGCAACACGAAAATTTCCTAAGAGGTCACCTATAATAGCATTATTCTTTTTCATGAGATCTAGTGTACTAGTATTTATTTGATCACATGATATTATATTATATTATTATACATTCTAGTTTTTCGAACCAATCCTTAGCTTAAGGTCAAGAGTATCAAAATTGTAACTCACCAAACTATTGGGAAAAAATTCCTTCATGTATAATGGAGATCAAAGGTCTAGGACACACAACAACATCATAAATATAAATAGCAAAAGACACAAAAATTAATGTAATTTGACACCGCTTATCGATATCTACGGGAACATCTCAACAAATATTCATTATCTCATAAAGCATTATAAGTTTTCTAGACAAACTTAAAAAAACCTACCCGTTAAAAAATAAGCCCTATCTTTAGGTTGAGTGGTGTCTTCACTCTTCACATAACCCTTTTATATAGCAAAGGATCATGCCAATTCCTTCATAAATAACAATTACTGGACATTAAGAATTCCATCTCTGCACCTACCCTCTCATTATGATAGTGGGATTCTCCAAGAGTCAAGATACATCCACCACCTCTTGGAATGCACCTCTTCACTATTCATCTACTTACATTAGTATTTGAAAATTTGGATTGATTTTTTCAACCCAAACCCAATTGACCCTGCCTCTTACATAGATTCCAATACCTCTTGGGATTAGTTCTTTACTCTTGACTATGAAATACCCTAAATTCACAAAAAAAAAAAACATAACCTAATTACCTCTATTATATGAGCATACAATTATTCTAGATAAACTAGAGAAATCCACGACTGAAAGTCAGGTGCAGAGCATAATATATAGTTGCGGAACATATATAGTCACCAGGATACCAATGAAATCAAAGGCGATATGATTTAAGGATTTATATCACTTTGTTTTTTATGATCGATAATATTGTTAACTACTTAGGTAAATTGAATAATATACATCTATGTGATTATATATATATATATATATATATATATATATATATATATATATATATATATATATATATATATATATATATATTTCTACAATATATATCTTTTTGTGTTTGGTGTTTTGTTGAAATTACATTCAACAAAGTTTTCCCACTTTCCAAGACAAAAATACAGAAAAAAGAGAGATGATGGATAGACCGGTGTTCTGTTCAACATAATTGAAAACCAAACACGCACATAATTATTACATAAAAAAGAAATGATAAAATAATATGATGTAATTGTGAATTTAATTGAAAAGTGTTGATAATATAATTTTTTTACGCTCAATTATGAATTATTTTATAATTAGAATTATTATTTTTTATGATAATTATTTTAAAAGTTACATTTAGATTATTATCTAATAAATTAGTTAGTAATACAAAGATTCTTTAATAAGACAATGTATATAAAGTAAACTCTATGATTATTATCGTTATATTTCTATAATCCTACCAACCAATGTGATTATTATTTATGAAACTACATGACTTTATTAACTGATAACAAGATAAGTTGCTAACAAAAAATTAGCTAGTCCATTGCCAGGAAGCCAACAAGGAGAAAAAAGGGCACCGACACAGTCTTCCCCTAATTCCCTATCGTCCCACATGAAAAGGATGGTGATGAAATGGAAAGAAAGCAAAATTCGCTAAGGCAGCTAGTTCCCTTTATTTGTCATTCACTGTTCCAATATGGGGTAAAATGTTAATTGGTCTCTAGTGCTTGGTGGGGATGGATATATATATACTCATCATTACAACAATAAAAAAGAGGGTCTCTTTAATTTCTATTTCTCAACATTCCTCCTGGTCTGGTGCTACGTCTCTCTTTCACTGCCAAAACTCCGTTTCAGATCTCTTTTTTTTCTCTCTAACAACATCATCATGCACTCTAGAATTCCTGTCTCCATGAATTTGGTCACGCAAATTTGCATGCAAACTAATCATTATAGTGATCAAACGGAACCAGTGTATTTAAAGCTTTTTAACACCCCCCATATTATCATAAATCTTGACCGGTATCCTTTCGCATTAATTAAAAAATTAAAAAGAAAAAGACTTTTGATACATAAAATTGTTTTTTATAAAAAATTTACACTCTCCTGTATATGATTTTTATAATAAATATTTTCTCATTTTGATTTTTAAAAATATTCTAAAGATAATGGTTAATAAGACTCATATCTTATACTGTTAATTGAGTGTAGTAGAAGAGAGGGAAAAAAATAAAAAGAAAAAGAGAATATAAAAATTGTCAAATAAAGATGTTAGCAATATACTTTGTGACACAACTTTATAATTGGTTGAAATTTATTGTAATTAATTTGTAAATTTGATGGATTTCACTTTTTCTTATTTTGTAATTTTAATAAATTTTAATTAAAAGAAAAATTTGTGTTAAAAAAAGTGTGCTAGAAAATAGCACTCCTCGTGTGACAAAATAATTGAATGTATCATAAAGAGAGCCGGGGATAGAGAAAATCTAAATTGAAAAAAAAAAATACTTTGCATATTTATGAAAATTGGTGTAGGGAAGATAAAGGGCGACAAGAAAAAATTCCTCACTCTTATGATCTCTTACCTTCCTCTGTGTAAACATAAACTCCATTTTTTATAATGGAATTGAAAAAATGAGAGATAGATAAAAAGAAAGAGAAAATAAGAAATATAACAAGTGATGTGGTAAGAAAGGAAAAGAAAAAAGAAAAAAGAAAATACAGTAAAAAAGGGTATGAAAAGGAAAGTGTGTATATATTTATAATCATTCTCCTCGTAAATATGGCGATAGTAACTAGGGCAAGTGATTTGCTTCTCAAGTTAGATCATAAAGAAATGTGATCGTGCCTGCCAAAAAAAAAAATAAACAATGTGATCGTGGTCTACGTCAAAAACTGTCGGAAAAGGAGTTTAATTTTGTTCAAACTATATACCTTTCTCCTTGTTTTTGGATCTTGGAATATTAGACAAGGAGTAAACTCACTGTGTCTGAGATCGTAAGTGTGGATCACTTTGATTTCTAGCTATAAAATCTTCATTTTAATTTCCAGATTTATAAAAGTTATTCCACTTGTTCTTTTTTATTTTACTTTTTAGTGTTATATATATATATGTGTGTGTGTGTGTATATAATACTAAAGTAAATAATGTTTTCTAAAATCAAGAATTAAAACAGAAATTTTATAAAGTCAAACTAAAGTAACTCACACTTTTAACTTTAAAAATTAAAATGAAAATTTACTCTTTTTCCAAGTGTATAGTGTATGCATAAGTGTGTTAGTGAAATGACCCTTTGAAAGCTAAAATTTTCTCATATGAAGATTTTTACGAAATCGTAAGCCAACAATTGAAAATTTACACGTACAAATTAAATTAAGATCACATAAAATCAAATTTATAAACACACATCCAAATACACCTCGTATACACAACTATTTCTAAATTCAAATGCTAATTAAAGGCAAAGAAAAAAAAAAGATTATTGAGCTAAAATTTCACATCCTGCTGTTTTTTTTTGGTTTTTTTTTTAGTGGCTGTTGTTGTGCTTCATGTGAAGTTACTGTAGTTTCACAAATCCAGACTTTATTAAATGTCTGCCAAGGATTGTACCAAGAATGTCTTGTAATAAGGCTTTAATTAATGTATGCATCACATAAAGGTAAGTTTGTTGAGTGAAATTGATTGTCCCACACTTCCACTACATACAATAAAATTTAAATCCACTTATCTTTATTAAAGGCCTTCACTTCATCGTGCAAGAAATATATGTACTTCAATAAAAGAGTGCATAATTTAATTATCGTAGGTTTCTAGTCTTATTTCATCCTTGCTTCTCGAAGTGGTGAGCTGCTATTTATTAGCCTCACCAAAACGCATATGGCAATAACATTAGCACACACTTTTCACGTTAATGGTTCAAATTTTGAATTAGATTTGCTCCACAGAAAATGGCACATTTTCCCTTAGCTCCTCTTGGATAAAATTCACACCCTCTATACATTTCAATGGGAAACCAACAAAAAAATCCTTGTTGGGATGTGTAAACTGTATAAGGACTGCTTTATACAGTATATATGTTGAAGATGAGTCATGACAAATCACAACTTAGGGAGAAAATAACAATTGCTATAATTAACTAATTAAAAGATGTAGCAAAAGTTTGTGTGGTTGCTATAATTAATGTGCTGATATAGGGCGAATACGATTATCCACTTGCTAGTTTCCCTGTTGAAGAATGTTAGTGACTTCACCTCTATCACACTTTTTGTCTTGATGTAAGTATTGATTGACTACAATCCGGGCCATCCCATTAAAAAAAATGCACCTCAATAATTTTTTTAGATTATTATTCTATTTATAGTTTTATACCAAAAGTTCTCTATTCTAGATGCTTGATGAGTGGCGTAGACAATCATGGTAACCCAAGTAGCATTGGGCCACATTAGATCACATCCTAATATCATTTTTCTTTCTAGTGTTTTGTTCCGTATCCCACCCCCATCCCATCCCACGCTTTGACTTTATAAAGCACCATTCACCCTTAATTAGTAGTGTGAACATTCCTGAAACTTAATCTAGCATGCTCATCTTGAACCTTTTATGTTCTTGAATGCCAACAATAATAGGTCCCCCTAGAACTGTTAAGGACAGGTATGCCAGTAAGCTTGTATTAGTTTCTGGTGCTTTTTTTCCCTAATCCCCTAATTATAGAACTCCAACGACTAATAATAACTAATAAAAGTAAGTTTTAAATTACACTTAGCATTTTGGTTGAGGTTTAGTTGCAATTTTTATGAAAATTATAGTAATTCATACAATAATTTATATAAAATTTTTTATATGTATTTTTATATCACATCATTTATTTATTTTTTCACTCTCTTAATTATAAGATTTGTTGTATGAATGTATAAGTAATATTTCTTCTGTGTATTTTTTTTGTCTTGGTTAGAGATTAGGAGTATTTCTAAATCTATCGGATTAGAGATTAATCTCACATGTAATTTGTAATTGTTGTTAGTCCAAGAAATTTTAAACACGATATAATCACACGTTAAAGATATATAATTTTTCATGTCAATATTAAAGTTCTTTAGTGTAGCGTGTGTGCGTCCTTTAGTTGCCTAATAGTGTGTTTGGTTCAACATCGTTATTACTCGTTAATGTGTGTATGAGCTGTTTTTCACGTCCAATTGAAAAATAATAAAACGTGAAAATTACTCCCGAAGTGATTTGGTGCATAAGAAACAAATTTCCAAATCCATGGTCAAAATAGTGTAGATAAGTATAATCGATGCAATCACAGCTACGATAATTGTGATTTTTCATGCGATTGAAGAGACTCCAAAAATGTTGAAGTTACAATAGCTGCATCAAAATAGTGAATGTGGGTAGTGAGAATTTTATTAAGTTAATTAGTTAACAAAATTGAGATGACCCCAGTAGGAAGAAAGTGCCAAGAGGCCAAAAACAAGGTCACTGGCCAGTGGTTGAAACTTGAAATATCACTGTTATTGGTTAGACCTAGTGGTAAATTGTGTGATGGCCAAAAGGAGAGAGACTAAGCCACACCATATTGAAATTGTGCAGTGGAGGACAAGAGAGTTGGACTAGAAGGAAACGACGTCGTAAGAGCCAACCCCTATAACTCTCAAGGGTGGCAGATACCTGTCCTGTAGTTGCAAAGTTGTAGTAGTACTAGGGGTCCACAGCCACAGAGAGCAGCAGGATCTGCAAAACTGTTTTGAAGTGACTCAAGGGAGGGACACGTTGTCCACGGCCCGTGAAATCTAATTCAACGTCCCCAGGAACTCAGACACCAAAACCAACCAAGCAACCAAAGTAGCAACACCCCACATCACATTAAATGAACCTTCATTTATTCATATATATACAAATACAAATATATAAATTTATTTCTGCAATGTGCATCCACTTAAATACTTGACGGGAGGGTTTTGTTGTCAAATCTTATACTTAAATAGGATTAACTTGGGTGGGATACATGCGATCTAGACATAAATAAAAGTAATATAGTGTTAAGAAAGTCTCATATTGTTTGTTTTAATTTTTTAACTTATGTATCTTTTAAATAATTTTATTTATTGTCCATTGATTTTAAGATAAAATTTAAAATAATATTAGAACTTATATTCTATCTTGGTGATCATATTTTAGTAGGGTTGTCTATTGTGACAAACATCTTTGGAGGGAATTGTGAAAAGTCCTATATTGTCTACCTTTATTCTCGGACAGTAGCTTATAAACAATTTTACTTATTGTAACATGATGTGAGTGTGACCAATAAATTTGAGAGAGAGAGAGAGTCATGGTTTTGGTCTTTGATGTTGCATTCGCATCCAGTGTGCAAAAAGAGGCCTGTTGTGGGATGCAGCACACTGGTCTTTTTTGGATAACAATAACTAATTGTTATTATTAATTTAATACAAGAGTGTGGCTACTAAGGTCTAATAACAAGGACTAAGACTAAGGAGTGTTGCATAAAAGAGAAAAGGAAAGGAGGGATAGCGTAGTAGAATAAAGCAAAAGTGAAGGTCTTTCTCATACACGGATCCCCATGGAATGCGGGAAGGATGCCTAGCATTGCTTGCTGGAACACATTCTTTTTGTTTAGTTTAAAGGAACTTGCTTTGTTTCCTTTAGAAATGTGTCCACCGAGACACCCCTTATATACATTACATACACACCAACACACTCACATATAATAGAGAGAGAGAGAGAGAGAGAGAGTTTTATAGATGATGCAGTTTCTTGCAGGACCTAGATAGATTTTTTTACATTGTTTGTTAGATTTGGCCGTCAGTTTTGCAACCAAGACAAAAATTATTTATTTAGCAAAATCTAAAGGAAAAAAAATTGGTCTAAATGGTGGTGTGGGGATGCTAGATAGTGGATATGGTTTCCCAATTATTAGTATTTGAGTAGATAGATATATTTCCCTTCTTTGGTGAAGGAGTGAGTGAGTGATTTGTTAAGAGAGAAAAATGAAGAGTATGGAAAATGATGACACTGTTGACCTTAATAATCAAAACAACAACTGGTTGGGTTTCTCACTCTCTCCTCAAATGAATAATAATAATATAGGAGTTTCTACACACACACAACCTTCCTCTGCTGCCGCTGAAGTGGTTCCTACAAGCTTCTACCACACTACTCCACTTAGTAGCTATGGTTTCTACTATGGACTTGAAGCGGAAAATGTTGGATTGTATTCAGCTTTGCCTATCATGCCCCTCAAATCTGATGGCTCTCTCTATGGAATGGAAGCTGTGAGCAGGTCACAAGCACAAGGTTAGTTAGTCCAATTTATTTTATTTTTTGCTATATTGTGTCTTGTTTTGGGAGACCTTGTTTTTTGTGTGTGTGCACTATATACTAATTGTTGAGCCTCTTGATCACTGTGTTTTTAATTTTTATCTATTTTTGTGAAGCAATGGCTACTACTTCAACACCAAAACTGGAGAACTTCTTAGGTGGGGAAGCAATGGGGACCCCTCATCATCACTATGAATGTAGTGCCACAGAAACAATGCCTCTGAGCTTAGACAGTGTTTTTTACAACCAACCCTCACGCCGTGACCAAAATAATAACCAAACTTACCAAAACCATGTCCAACACATTAGCACTCAACAACAACAGCAACAAGAACTTCAAGCATATTACTCTACCTTGAGAAACCATGATATGATGTTAGAAGGGTCCAAGCAAAGCCAAACTTCAGAAAACAACAACAACAATCTTCAGGTTCAAAACATGGGTGATGATGCTGTTTCTGTTCCTGTTGCTGGCCTTAAGAGTTGGGGAGTGAGGAACTTCCAAGCTAGCCATGCACATGAGTCAAAGATGATTGTTCCTCATCATGTGGAGGAAAATGGTGGTGAATCAGGGTCCATTGGATCAATGGCTTATGGTGACTTGCAATCTTTGAGCTTGTCCATGAGTCCTAGCTCTCAGTCTAGCTGCGTCACAAGTTCACACCGTGCTTCATCTGCTGTCATTGATTCTGCTGCCATGGATACAAAGAAGAGGGGATCTGAAAAAGTTGACCAGAAGCAAATTGTTCATAGGAAGTCCATTGACACCTTTGGACAAAGAACCTCTCAATATAGAGGTGTAACACGGTTAGTTAGTTCTCTTCTGCTGATTAACATCACATTAATATGTTTATGCATTTTGAAACAACAATAAGTTAAAGCTATAATAATATAGTTCAGTAAGTTGTTTGTAACTTTGTTCACTTGATTTGCTTAAGATTTTGTGTCATGGTTTTCATGGCTTAATGCATGAACATCCTCACTTAATTAACATTACATTAATATGTTCATGTATTTTAAAACAATAAGGCTATAATATGTAGTTCAGTTGTTTATGACTTTGTTCACTTAATTTGCATAAGATTCTGTGTCATGGTTCATGCATGAGCAATGAGCATCCTCCAACACATTTAACTGTTCATCACCCTTTTTGTGTTTTGTGTTTTATGATTTTTCTCTTTATTTCTAAAGGGTGTTTGTGTATCAGGCATAGGTGGACTGGGAGATATGAAGCTCATCTTTGGGACAACAGCTGCAAGAAAGAGGGGCAAAGCAGGAAAGGAAGACAAGGTATTAAGAAAGGGGCTATATTCTCAATCACTTTTTCTTTTGTTTTTTCTCTTGTGCATTGTCTTGGTCAAACATATCTATCTATTTGAGTTCCACTGTTTCCTTTGCAGCAAAGATCTGCATTTTTTATAGTCACCACTCACTATTCTTTTTTGGTGTTATGTCTTTGCTTTGCGGGGAATGCCACCGAAATTACGATGAATCTCAGTTTATTTAGGTAATGTTTGTTATAAGACCTTAATATCTTTTAGTTTTTAAAATTCTGGTTGAAATTCTTATAGCTTAGATTAACCAGACAGTTAAAGATAGATATCATTAAATAAAATGCTTATGACGTCAACAAAGGAGGAAAATTGATGTTTATTCAAGTCATTCCAAACTTTTGATTTTAGGGGGTTATGATATGGAAGAAAAAGCTGCAAGAGCTTATGATCTAGCTGCACTCAAGTATTGGGGACCCTCCACTCACATAAACTTTCCTGTAATAACTAATAACTTATTTCTCTTTTCTCTTCCATGTTTCCACTGACTCAAGTTTCAGTAACTGTGACTAAAATAATAATCTTATGGCATTTTTTTTCTTCTTTTCCATTCTCTTCTAATAAAAGTTGGAAAATTATCAAAATGAACTTGAGGAAATGAAGAACATGACTAGACAAGAGTATGTTGCTCATTTGAGAAGGTAAAATCCTTGTTGCTATATATTTGTCATTTGGAAATCAAATAGTCAACAACTATTTTCCTTAATCATAACATCTATCACTTTTGTTCATTCAGAAAAAGCAGTGGATTCTCAAGAGGGGCTTCCATGTACAGAGGAGTAACAAGGTCTCATAGGCCAACAACCACTCAGTATATAATTACAATTTGATTAGTAATATACTAATATTTTTTATATCTGAAAATGAAATTTCTAAAGTTTTTTCAAACTTGGTTCATTTGATAGCAGACACCACCAACATGGAAGGTGGCAAGCTCGAATTGGTAGAGTGGCTGGAAACAAAGATCTATATCTTGGAACCTTCAGTGAGTTCTTTCATACTAATTTGAATAACTCTTATTTTTATTTTTCTGTTCTGAATGTACTTTTTCTTTTACCTTATTTGCATGCATCAATGTGTTCATGTACCAATAACTGTGTTTCCCCATAGTAGGAAGCCACAGAGAGGGTGCTTTATGACTTTGACAACATAATATTTGGTGCTCATCTTTTCAGTCACGATAAAGCTGATCATGCATGAGCCACTTTAATATTTGTAGAGGACTGAGTCCCGGATAGTCAGCTTTTACTAATGCTGTTATTCAGTATAATGCAATATTAACTTTGAATCTTAATTTGTCACTTAAAAAAAATCTTATCCAATGTTTGTAGCATAAAAAACAACTGAACTCATATGTTTTTTTACCAAATAGTACTTTTCCAATGTGTCTGGCCCCCCAAAAAAATGATCCATTGTTTTATACCAAAGAGAAAACAAAAAAAAAAAAAAAAGATCCAATATTGGCACAACAAGCTAATCATTAGTCTTATGAAATTAAACTCTAGGTACACAAGAGGAAGCAGCTGAAGCCTATGACATTGCTGCTATAAAATTCCGAGGAGCGAATGCTGTAACCAACTTTGACATAACAAGATATGATGTTGAGAAAATCATGGCAAGCAGCAACCTTCTTAGCAGCGAGCTCGCTAGGCGCAACCAAGAGACGACGGACAATGGAACTCAGTACATTGATCAAAATCACAATAAGCCTTCTGCATATGAGGACACTCAAGAAGCTGCAATTCTGATGCATCAGAAGAGCTGTGAGACCCAAAATGATCAGTGGAAGATGGTTCTCTACCAACAATCCTCTCAGCAACTTGAGCAGAATATTCCACCGAGAATTGAGAGTGACAGAACTAACCAGTCCTTCTCAGTGGCTTTGGAAAACATGTTTCATCAAGAAGTAGAGGAATCAAGTAAGGTGAGAACACATGTGTCAAATCCTTCTTCATTGGCCACAAGTTTGAGCAGCTCAAGAGAATGTAGCCCTGATAGGACAAGCTTGCCAATGCTCTCTGGAGTGCCTTCAACTTCATCAAAACTATTGGCTACTAATCCAAATAACGTGAATTCTTGGGACCCTTCACCCCATTTGAGGCCAGCACTTACTTTGCCTCAAATGCCAGTTTTTGCAGCTTGGACAGATGCATAGTTTCATAGCTCAATGGTCCTTTTAATTTTTTGTTCACTCAAGTAAAATTTCAATCCTTTTTATTGTCTGTTTTGCATGCATGGACAACACGAGAGGAAAGAGGTTGGTAGCTAGTAAAATTGAGGGTCTAAATATTATTATCACTATCAGCAAGTTTAATTTAAACTTTCAGATCGTTACATTTTTAACATTTTACTAGTAAAGAACTCCTGAATTTTCATTTTAATCATATCCTTGTAGCCAGATTTTGTCAATTCAATGATAGAAACGGACGAGAAGGGCTATAAAAAGGTTATGATTGAGAGGGTGAAATTATTAAGGCAATATGGGGGGAGACACCATTCAATATTGATCATTAGTTCCAACATTGCTGGTCCTCCTAAGTACAGAACCCAGCTCAGAATGTGTCCAAATTAAGCAGAACTGGGCCTTGAGATATATATGAATAATGAATTTTAATTTTAATTTGATCCCTTTGACCGTAATGATCCTCTTGATCACGTCATTGCTACTGATTCACCACGTCCAGGGTCATCATTACTTGCACTTTTTTAATTGATAAACTTTGTCTAAAGGAAGCAGATATTCCCCTTACCTAATTCAAACAAAAGGCAGTGGGTGGAAAATTAGATTACCTCAGAATGACTTTATGTGATCTGATTGATGACTTAATGGGCATGTATCGTATTGCAATTTGTCTGCTGCCTTAAGGAAAGCCACATAGTTGCAAAAACTTTTTACATATTTTCTTTTATTATATTATTATAAGCACTCTAATGATGATATTGGCCCTTAAAAGCAACCTTGCCTATCTTAAGTGATTAAGCTCACTCGGCATGGGTACGTTCACACTTTAGTTACTGTTTTTATTTTTATTTTTCCCTACTCTAGTGCCCATGATCTATGTTAACACATGTCACGAGGGAAGAAAATAGGATGTAATTGAACCCTAAGACCATTTTGAGATTCAAAAATTGAACAAGAAATTACATTGTTTTAAGTAATATATACATCTTAAAGGAAGTTATTCATTTGGTAAAAAAAATGATAGCATAGGGAGGCACCCCAATATTATTAGGCATGACGTAAATGACATGTTGAAATTGTTAATAGAGACTCACTCAAAACAATATTGTGCATACCTAAACTACTTAATTAGTCTTTGAGAAGTTTGAACACTAAAAGATCACAGATTTTCCTGAAGAAGATTGTCCTCCAAACAAGATTTTAGTGGTGTTAGGAGAATTAAACATGCATCTATAGAAAATATGAGAGTTAACTATTTTTAATAACACCAAATACTATTTATAAAATAGTCCTCTTCAACTAAAATATTGTTGTTAAGAGAGTTAAACTGTTAAAGTGTAGTCATCATTATTTTTTAAAGTAACAAAAACTATGAAATAAAAAGTGACTGATAATTTGAAATGATGGGAGTAATTGAAAAGCATGCATATATAGATCTCTAACATGATTAATATTTCGTCATCCCCTCGTGGACGACTCATAGTAATAATCACCATAAGTTATCATGCCAGTGATTATGATGCCAAAAGCCTTTGGTTAAGAGAATTATGCATACACACAGTTATTTTTATTTTTTTTTATCTCAGCAGTATATTCTGCATACTTATCCACGCCTCTCAATATACCATCACACGTACTGTTCTTCTGAAAAGCTTGTATAACGTTTAGTTACTGAAAAATTATTGGCATGACAAGGAAATCGTAAGTATCCAATTGGTCACTCGTACATATATATAATTTATACAATGTGTCAATGTGAAAAAATAGTATATAGACTGTTAACCAAGGATCATTTTGCCTTTAATTAAGTGGGCGTGACCTCCCAAATTTAAAAAAGATAAAGTTAGCATATGGTAGCAAAATGCCCTTACAAGGCAAAAAAGCAGCAAGGAAACAACCATATAAAAGAGAAGCATGCCGACGGCAAAATCAACGTGGACAGAATCAAAAGAGTGACACATTATTATGAAGTCAAAAAATATTAGCCAGAAGAAGAATATTGTGGAGGCATATTTGCAATGTGTACGGCTTCATCAAAGAGAGAGTTTCAAAAAAGTTTGATATATATATGTCTTGTCCAAGATATTTTGTTCATAGATATATTGCATTGTGGTTTAATTCAACTTTCACCTCTTCTGTGCCTTCGTGGATCCTGCATTTTCATGCTGATTAATAACATCACCGGATTTGATATCTTTGGAAATTAAAGGGACTTTTAACTTTTGTGTTCGTTGCATATAGCTGTAATATCAGCAATTTTAATCATCTGGCCTTAAGCCTACCATTAGGGAAAAAGTTAGCATTATATAGTCAAAATTAAAAGATATAGAAATATATTTAAGATTTTGGTTATTATTATCCAGCTTTGATCATTTGCAGTCAAAGTATTATCATCATTGAAGGATAACATCTTATCAAAACGTTGAAATTGCAACACATAATTTCTGGCATACAGAAGCAACAAACGATACATATATATAATATTGCTCCTATCATTTCAAAATATTTTGTCCATGATGTTTTGTGTAATTTACTTTAATTCATGTAAATGGTTTGCAGTTTCCTGTCTATGTTATTAATCCTCCAATAAAAAATAAAGTAAAAAGAATCTAAAAATGTAAAAAACTCTGCTTTTATAATTCCTTAACCTTTTTTTCTCATTTGTTGTTGGCATGCATGTGTCCTCAGTTAGCCAGTAGTACCACCTAATAACACATGGGTTAAATTCCTTTAAAAAAAATACATGGGTTAAATAAAGTTCATGAATGGTACGGTAGTTGCTTCATGCATATTACAAATCAAAACTGAAAATCATGACTGAATCGGGAATGACGGTGAAATTAAAAAAAAAAAATTTAAATCTTAGTCGTTTTATGACAGCATATTGGCAGATAGACCTACCCCTAACATCTGCATTAATTGCCATTTTCTTCCATCTAATGATGATGTACATGCAATAAGTAACTCTAAAGTCAATTTGGACTTTTGAGTCGATTAGTCCGTATACTTTTATACTTTCAACCACTCTAATCACCCAATATTGCTTCCGTTCTGCTTTTACAGCTATTAAAGATATTGACTAAAAAAACATCGAAAATGAAAACGATTAATTCACACTTTTATGAAAGTTGGTTAATATAATTAGTTACATTAAACTTGTTAACAATATATATTATTTTATCAAAAATACCCTTAAAAATATTAGGACTCTTAATCTTTCTCTTTACTTTTAATTACTTATTAATTAATATATGTTTATCTTCTTATCCGATCCTTAAAAGAAAGATAACCAATTTATCTTTTTAATAGATAGTATTTGTTGTAAAGTAAATAAGAATATTTGGATAAAAAATAATTAATGCAAATAACAATTTGAAAAGAGTTTTATAAAAAAAGACAAATAAAATTGAAAAAAATATATATTATATTTAACAATGGAGGAGGTAGTATAAAACATTTATAATGATTTTTGCTTAAAGCCACAAAATAATTTGTTTTCACTGTTCTATTTTCAAAAAAAATTAAAAACTCAAACTCGGGGCATTTCCCCCTAATTACTTTTTAGTGATGAGATCCATGGAAACAGAATCTTAATATTCAGCCCAATATTGTTCAGCTGGACATAGAACAAGTCACACTAAATTAGTCCAACTGTAGGATGTTGCTTCCTGCACTCTTACTATTGCTTTTTACTGCACCCCATTGCATTATTGGAAAGTCCAATCTAAAATGCAATGCAATTACGGAATGAAATGCATCTCGGATTGAAATTTCCGAAATGCAATGGGACACAGCAGGAAACAATAGTAGGTGTGCAAAAAGTTTTAGCCGAAGTTGCATTGTATCCATAAAAACCCAAAACAGGTTCATGTATGTTGGCCTTAGAGCACATTGTTTTCTTTTAATGTATAATTATATATAAAAGAAATAGGATGTTTTGATGTACATATTTTTATAATCATTTTATCCTTATAATTACATTAAATTATTATTTTATCCTTATAACTACCTTTACAAATCACTCACTATGTTTTTATTTAAAAAATATGTAAAAATTAATTAAACACGAAATCCCTATTTTTCCCAAAAATAAATAATTTGTTTCACTAAAGTTTGTCTACTATTCTTTAAAAGGGAAAATGTGTTTTTTTACTAAATAAATTTATTTTTAGTTAAACTAACTTATACAACTAGTCAAACTAATTTATAAGTTGATCAAATGACTTTTTTTTATTTTTTACAAAAAGTGAATCAAATGACTTAATTACACACAGAAAATTTATTATATTTGTTAGTTATTTATATGACACATGGTTCAGAGTCATTTCATCTATTAGAATTTAATAGATAAAACAGAATATGATTAAACCTTTCTTGGTGCTATCCTCTTCGTACTGCTACTACATTTTCCATGCAAGAGAATTATCAACAGACTGTATTTGTAGTTGTAGTGTAATGCTAATATACCAAAAGACAGCTTTATAAATAATTAATACTTACAATACACTAATTTATTTTGGTGTGACACCATAAAAGCCAATGAGGAGCTCGTAGGTGAAGCATTGCGACGTGAAACTACAAACTTGTCTGAAAATATGCTAAAATTTTAGCAAACACAAACAAATGGTGCAATTCATTTTTCCAACAGAAAATGTCATGTTTGTTCACATTCAGATAAGTCTAGTGCTTTACTAGGTTAAGATGCTGGGAGACAACAAATCCACATGCAAGGAAACTTGTCTGAACCTTAATCTATTTTGATGCAACAACTTAGGTGGTATGCTCTCAATATCCAACGTCTACCTTGTTTATTTGTGTTTCATAACGCCACTACAAACCTCACTGCTTAACTTAGGTTCAATTGTAACACTTATTTAAATTTTTTTTAAAAATTATTATTTTAAAACATTTAATTTATTTTAAATTATTTATTACTTAAAAAAAGCTAATTAAGTTTAAGTAAGATAAGAAAATATTATAGTGTGAGAAAATAATATATACTCAAATGAATTCTTATTTTCTTAAAACTAAAATATTTAATAACTTTCTTAATTCTTACATAAAATATTGAATGGCAATATTTAAAATGAAAATATATTTATTTATCAATAATCTTATCAGAGCATATTATTTTTAAGAATAGCTCATGGTGTAACATCATTGACATTCAACATAGCAAGATCAAAAGTAATTAAAGTTTGCAACCATAAAAGATGGCAGTGTTGATATAAAACTTCTGAAAATTGTGGCCACTGACCAACGACATGTTCACTATTCGGCTATTTTCTCGCATATAAATTGTATATGAAGAGTATAACTAATGAATACACTTGTTTTCTGTGACACATTTTTTTATTAAGAATTATTAAAAAATAAAAAAATAGAGCTCATTTAATAAGAAGTGAAACTCATACAACTTTTATATTTTTTTAATAAATTTTAGTTAATAATAAAAAAAAACGTATTGAAAAGAGTTTTTTTTTATTTATAAAATTAAAAGAACACTTTAAAGAGTTACAATGTGTTGTTAACATTTTTCAATATACATTCCTTCTGTGTAAATCTTAGTTTTCATTAGGATTAATTTTATTTTTTGGTCCCCAAGTATCTCAAATACTTATATGATTTTTTTATCATCTTAAGTTTCTTGCATGAACAAATTGGATCGTCAAGTATTGTAATTTTGTGTATTTTTTCTCTCTATTAAATATTTAATGAATTTTATTGACTTGAAATTAACAAATGACATGGCATACAAAAATAAATAAAAAAGTTATCAAAGTGGTCCAAGAAGGATTCAAATCCCATCTAAGGTTATAACAACAGCTCTTAACCACAAAACTAATGCATTTCTTTGATATAGGTATGAAAATTATAATATATCATGTATGAACGGAGAAGAAAATTGTACCTATATAACTTTTTTTTACTAAAATTGTACATATATTTGTTACCACTAAATAAACAATATATTTATTACATATATTAGTAGTATTAATAATTAATACTATTATTAGTACGTAGTAGTAGTATATATTAATAGATGAAATATTCATAATTTAACAAATATAATTTATTTAAAATATGATATAAATATATGAATATTTGATACAAATTACTGGGTTAATAAAAAAACACAAACAATACCTTTTTTTTAAGAACACAAACAATACGCAGAAGAACACAAAGTAGAAGAAAGTAAAATAAAGGAAAGAAATGGAGAAATTAATGCTAGAAAAATAGAAGAGCTCTCTGCATTAATTTGTCAAAACTCAATATCATTTCTTCTTTTTAACATAAAAAACCCCCCAATTTTTTAGAGGAAAAAAACATTTCTTCTTTAGTATGTTGGCAAATAAGAAAGAAAAGCTTATAATCCTTTGAAAAAATAACAGTCGGGTAATTGAATGGCCAATAAAGCCATTTGAATTAAAACCAAAGTGCCATTTAAAAAGTTTCCAACAGAATAAAGCATTTTATAACTTTTAAATTGTTAGTAGGAGTTATAAATTAATCAACATAAACGTTTGGATTAAAAAGGAATTACTTGCCATTATTTGTACAAATAATAATCCTCAATAGTCAATATATATAATGAGAAGGATAACAATATTCATCTCACAAGAAAAAAAATTAGAATTCAAAAGTAAAATATTTTTAAAATGAGTTTTTACTTCTATCAATATTTTCTCTTGCAAACTTTATTTGTTACTTTGGTTCTGACTCTAGGTAATTGGAAGAAAGAAAATAGTTTTATTTTTCTATTTTTTTAACATATTATTCACATGGAAAAAATGATAATTTGCATTATTTCTTGGGCTATTTATTAAAAAAAACTACAAAAGTTTATATATAGTTCCATATAATTTTTATGCTAAAACTTCACAGAACAGAAGCAAGGATTTTTCTTCATATATAAAATTGTGAACTTTGTTCTCGTAGAACAACACTGGGCGATATTTCAAGCACTAATTACAAATGCTTTGGGCTTGGGCACTGCGGACTCATTGAAACATGCAAGCCATTTTGTTTTTAAAAGGGTTTTCATATCAGCTAGCTACTGTGTTGAAGGTGTTTGTTGTTGTAAGAGATTGAGTTAAATTGTATCTATGATTATTTTATAAAACTACAATAAATTTTATTTATTGTGTTAAAGATAAAACACTTACATCTGGAAAAATGGAAGTATGAAATGTTATATCTTCTTCTTTGTTGTACATGAGCAGTCTTATTTTATTTTGAAAAGGAATAATTTCTTACTAATGGTAGAGAAATTTCTGGAAAGTACTCAGTACAAAATAGTTACATTTAATTATAAATTATTATGTGAATTATTTTAAAAATTAACAAGCTTACTATTATAAGTTGTGATTAAATAACTATGTAAAACTGTTTACACAATAATGTATAACTCTTTTTTCATATAATAAAAATATAAGTTAATAAATATAATTATTATTCTTTTTTGAGAGGAAATATAATTATTATTGTATTTATAATTAC
>NC_038253.2:13534658-13539904 GCF_000004515.6 Glycine max | reverse complement strand
TGGCATATTCTCTCTCTTATAAGGATTGGAAAAAAATACTAACTTATATTAATTAACTAGGTAGAAAGTAATCAAGGAAGAATGCTAATAACACTCTTAATGGTTAGAATTTATTTAAAATTATAATCTTTTGGTAGATTTTCAATTAATGATTTCCTTCTGATTTATATTTAGTGACTAAAGTAACATTATTTATATTAGGCTTAAATGTTTTTACGTCTTGTAATCTAGTATTTTTTTATTTTCGTTTTTATAATTTTTTTTTGTTTGTTTTAATCTTTATAAAATTTGTTTATTTTATTTTTGATCATTTAAAGAACTTTAAGTAACTATTCAAAACATTTTTTTCACTTTTCAAAATCATTTTAGGAAAAAAAAAAAAACACAAAGACATTTACAAGGACTAAAATATTTTTTAAAGAAAAAAATAAAAAAATGTTAAATCATAGAAAAAAATATATTTAAGTTTTATTTAAATTTATTTCTTAAAAAACACTTATTTGATAAAATAAGAAATTTTCTATTTTCTTAATATATTTATCTAAACTTGTTGCGCATATTTTGGAAAGTAAATTTAATGTACTTATTAAAAAATGTTTTTTTTTTTTTTCATTTTTAAGTTTAAACAAACAGCACTTTTATATCATTATTAATATACTAATTGTAATGGCGCGTTGTAGTAGAATAGAATGAGAATTGAGAGTAGTGCGGTTTGCCGGTGAGATCTGTTGTTTAAGTTAGTGCTGTAATGTCATGCTATTGCTATCTCATAGATTTAGATCTAAAATCTCCCTTCTTCATTGCTGAACGCGGTTAAGGCTATGTTATGAATGCGTTCTAATTAAGGTATTTCCATTTCCAATTTCATCTTCTCTTCATTTCCATTCCTTCCATTATCATCCACCATGCTTTGTTTTGCATTGCAGACACAATAATGACAAGGAAACAAGCAAGTTCCACGAGACGTGGCGGTCTTTCAGGAGTCTTGCATTCCAAATCCAAATCTTCTCCTCTACTCTCCATATCCCTTGTCCTATTTGTAATTTCACTTCTCTCTCTCTCTCTCTCTGTGTTTGTAATAATACAATACAATTGTGTAGATTAACAATTTTTAATTTTTATTGAAAATCTCAGGTAGCCATCCTTCTCATCCTTTATGCTTGTATCGGGTCAGGTAACAAGCTTTTTTAATGTTACGGTTTGTTTCTCTTTAATGGCTGGGGGGGCGGGCGGGGGGGGGGGGGGGGGTGATGGCAATCAATGGATAATTATTTTTATACGTTATCAGCTTAAAAAGTTGTTGCCAGAAGTGGTTCAACACTTGGGTCCTTAACCAAGGTCTAGGTTCGATCCCTGACTTCAGCATGGAATCGTAACTGGAGGTGTATCACTTTACCCCAAAATTGGCCGATCTAGCAGGAGAGGATTAGTTGGGTGCCCAAATAAGAAGCTCCATATAGCTCCGGGTTGACCAAAAAATAGTAATTGCTATAAAAATTGACAATTTTCAGTTATACGGCAATATGGAATTGGATGACATTGAAAAAAAAGCTAAAACCTTTTACACTATCAGTGTATTCTAATTAAACTCATTTCTTACCCCATTTTTATGAATATACTAAACCACCCTAAATGTAAGTAACTTATTGTACTAATGTTTATGGGCTGGTTAATCTTATATTTTTAAGTGGACAGGTATATTGGGAGGAAGAAAGGATGTGATTAGCATGGCTGAAGGTAAGAATGTCACCTTGTCTTCAGAATGCTATTGGGACTACTTTATTTAAAATTATTTGTTGCTTTTTGCTGTTTTGTTTTTAGAAGCCATAATGCTTGATTAGAAGCACTAGAATTTCTTTGCAAGGAATGTTAAGGGGAAGCAATGCTAATACATTACAAATTGGAACAAGTTCCACGCATTGGGAAATTGTTTTAGGCAACAATTGCAAAATAATATGATGATTAGCAATAGTCTAACAAGTTCCTTATCGTTAAATCAGGATGCACCTAGGGAACATGGAAAATATTCATGATATGAAGTTCTAAACCCTGTGAGTTGAGGGCTCTGGTTGCTAGAGCAGCTCCTCATCCTGTTGATTATAGAAGCTGCTATCATTTTGAGTACCCTTTTATGGTTTCTCCATCAATATTTAGCACCCATTTACGTAGGTAGCAACTTGCCGGGTTTTATATTAATGTAGATGATAGTCTTCTGAGTATCTAATCATATAAATTAGATATTAGTTATGGTATAAAAGGCTCCCTTGGTTTGTTCATAGCAGCCTCTTCCAAAATGTTCGTTTTTATTCCCTAAAGAGAGGAAATTATTCAGACAACAAGGAAGGCTTTATCCACAATCTCTGTCATAGTAATAATCCCTTACAAGTTACAACTGCTGATGCAGCTGCAGCTGAGTTCACTGAAAAGGTTTTAAGAGGGTCGCATTATTTCTACCTTAGCAGTTGTGCATAATTTGTGCTGGAATTATTGTATCAATAGTATTTCTCTTAGACAAGTTTGCTGTAAAGTTTAAAGTCAGAGAGAAGGTTTATAATCGGAGAGATACATTAGCATGAGAATGGAGGATGACTAGAGGCTTATTAGATTTAGAAAATCTAAAGTCTATTGTATAATCAGAAGTTTGAACATGTTTTTCCTTATAATTTGCATTAAGTCCAATTGTCTTGCATATTGAAAAATTTTAGAACCATAAACTCTGCAGTAAGATGCCTTTTATTTTGATCACTTTCAAATGATGACATCTTTGCTTTTCTGGTCTTTCCCTACCCCGAATATAATTTTTTATTTTTTCAAATTAATAGCATCCTTGAAAAAAATCTGCCTTGTATATTTCCTCTGTGCCACTGTGAAACAGAATGAACAAACTTATCTTTTTTTTAACTTGGCGCTTTTTTCATACCTCATCTATTATCCTTGTCAAAACAGATCAAACTGCAGTTTGATTAGCAAAAATGAAGTTGTTCTTTCTCACATGCATTGTCTTAGAAAGGCATTCCTTAAACTTCTCGTTAACAAATTTCAAAATTGTGTTATCTTGCAGATGATTTTTCATGCACTTTTGAAGTTCCAAGTGCAATTCCTGTTTTGAAGAATGCATATGGTGGCAGCATGAAAAATGTTTTGCACGTAGGCCCTGAGAGTTGTTCGGTGGTCTCCAAATTTTTAAGAGAAGGGGAAACTGAAGCATGGGGTGTGGAGCCATATGACTTAGACGATGCTGATAGGAACTGCAAGGCTCTTGTGCAGAAAGGCATTATACGTGTTGCAGATATAAAATTCCCTTTACCATACAGGGTGAAGTCTTTTTCTCATGTTATAGTGTCAGATGCTTTGGATTACCTGTCTCCAAAATATATAAACAAAACTCTTCCTGAGCTAGCAAGGGTATCTTCTGATGGTATTATTATTTTCACAGGTACTTCATTTTGAAATAAATGTAACCTCTCAAACACTGAATGCATATTTTTGCCAACTAATTAAATTTCCATTCAAGAGTATCATTGTTTGTTTTGGATGTGCTATGTCTTTTCAATGTTTTTAACTTTATGTTGAGTTTGGCACACCTTAAAAAATAGGGATTACATACTCTTGGACTAGTTTTATTTGCAAAATTGTCTGAAAAAATCATCTCCAATTTTTTTACCTGTTACCAAACTGACTCTTGAAGAATAGTATTTTTCTTGATCATGTTATGTCTATTGTACATGGGCTTTCTGTAAGTTTGATGCTTTCCTGTCTTTTTCAGGTTACCCAGGTCAACCGAGAGCTAAAATAGCACCATTATCCAAATTTGGCCGTCCAGTGAGTAGCATTCTCTAGCTGGCTAAAACCTTTCTAATACCCTTTGCTTTTGATTGGACTAAAACTGCTTCTTTTACATGTTCTAAATTGCATTTCATATTTTCATTGATTAAAATATGATGTCTTCTGATCCATTTTGATTAGATTATTAGATACGTGACTTGGTGTTTCATCTTCATAAATGGGATTTTATCTACTAAATTTATGCTTTGCTATAATTCTTTTTTCTTTTAACAAAAAATTGTTCGGACATAAGCAGATGATGAGTTTCGTTTTCAAATTATCTCAAGAATATTGCTCATAAGATGATAAAAATAACATTAGAGCTTGGCAGTTAAGGACTGAATGAAATACCATTTGTCTAACCACTATTGGCCCACTAATATTATTGATAGGATTTAATTTTGAGCTGAGATTTAGTCCCATGTTAAAATTAAAAGTATGGTACTCTGGTGTGTGGTTTATTAGACCTTGAACTTTCTAACCATATAGTGGCTTGCTTTTGTTGTGTAATGTGATTTTTTAAGGGTCTTATCAATTGGTATTAGAGATTTTCACCATATTTCTCGTATGCAAATTAACAGCATAGGTGCTGATGTTGGCATTTCAATGTTAGCTTGGGACTAGTCAAAGGATTAGTGCATAGCCAGTTCACGTGAATGTGGGGATGTAGATGGTGGTGGAATGTTAGGATCCAATTGTAAGGTATGAGACCTGAATCCCACATTGGAAGTATTGGATTGGCCTTGAACTCTCTCCAACTACAACTACTAGCTTTTGTGGTATGGTTCTCCTAAGGTTCTTATCAATTGATATCAAGGCTTTGCAGTGTTTGTTTCAGCCTAGTCAAAGGGAAGACTATGGAGTGTGTTGGATGTTAGGATCCAATTGCAAAGGGAAGTATGGGGTTTCTGTGTGAGGTTTATAAGGCTTTAGATTCTCCAACTACAGTGACGAGCTTTTATGTGGCTTTAGAATCTAAAGCTAGCACATAAATAACAAAGCTTTTGTGTTTGTTGAAGGTTGATTATGTTACGTAGTCCAACTGCTAGAAAATCCTTTTCAAGGGCAAAATGGAACCAAAATTCGAATATAATAGTACTTAATATCGTGCAAGGATTTAAGCCTATCAAGCACCACGAGGAACCTTACTCTTTATTATTCAAAATGAGGTCCCACTTCCTACGGAAAGAGATTCCGTGAGTCGGCCGGAGAAATAAATTCAATAGGGAACTAAAAGCAAGCCTACGAACTTTACGAACAGTTACCATTTCGCCTCCCTGTTTAGATGGTAGTAGTGCGAGGTTTGTTAATGGTATGCGAGGACATTCAAAGGAAAGCTGGGTCAGTTTAACTGAATCTATCGCAACTCTTTTTTATTCGTTCCCCAATATAGTCAGCTTAAAGTATCCTGTGATCCCTCA
>NC_038253.2:13525664-13534558 GCF_000004515.6 Glycine max | reverse complement strand
AGTACTTAATATTGTGATAAAATAGAAGCACATAAATATACAGAGGAGCTAAGTACTATTATCTTCGAATTTTGGTACCATTTTGCCATGAAAAGGATTTTCTAGCAGTTGGACTACGTAACATAATCAACCTTCAACAAAGCACATGCATAATAAACTGTTAATGACAAATGCTAATTGAGCTAGCTGGAATACCCGTATAATAATCTTGGTTCATGGTCATTTTTTATTTGTCTTTTTAGCCTAGAGCTCATTATAATATTAAGTAAATGCTTCCTGAATTTGAACCTTTGTTTGCCACATCACAAGGCAGCAAATCAACTTTGTAGTCTCACGCCAAGGCTCACCTTATAAATGATAGTAATAATGTTTTAGAAGACCATTTTCTTATCCTCACTTATATATAAGCAATTAAGCATTCTACTTTATCTGTTAAGGCTAAAATGCGGAGTTCATCTTGGTGGAAACAATTATTCACTGAAACAAGCTTAGAAGAAAATGAAGCTGCTGTCAAGAAGTTTGAGCAAACTGCGTCGAAGATGTCCTACAAGCCAACTTGCCAAATTTTCCACCTCAATTCATACCATTGATAATTTGATATCTTGGAATTAGATTAATTGATTATTCACCATATCCAGAATTTTGTATTTTTTTGTATTCCTATATAAACATGTGAGTATAAATGTCATCAATCCGGCAATTCTGTTTTACCAGACATGGACAAGCATTAAGATATGTTTGCTTACTAAAAGAATACACAAAATCCAGTAAACACACACACACAAAATTAGAAGTAATTTAGCTGAATATTCTTGGGTGGCTTAGAGGTGTATTTAACATTTTCTCAGACTATAAAATATTGAAATCTTTATTATTTGGTGATATCTCACATTCTCACTAGAAAGAAAATAGGAGCATTAATTAAAAACTGGATCCATATCATATGTAAAATTTAGATTGACTTCATGAATGTGTTAAAAGTACGTTGTTAGCCATATTTTAAAAATAAGATTGAGCAGAATAGTCGCTTCTCACGACATTGGACTAATTTTGTGATTTGTACAAAAGAATCTGAAGCAAAATATTCTATTCATCGCCTATAGTGTATCTCTATTTGACTCTAACTTGTTCCATACGTACTTCCTTAAAGTAAATAGAAGCCTATTCTTAAATTAAAAGCTCGATCTAAAGCGAATAAGAGATGCTCTATTTATCTAATTTTAAATTAAAGTGAACTAAGTTCATGAAATACTTTAATTTAAATTAGTAATAAGTGTATTGTGCACTTCAAATATTTTCTCACTTATAAAATACCTATGTCGGCACACAAGCAAGTTTGTTGCCCAAAATAATCTTCTCACTTATAAAAATGATTATTATCATTAATTTTTTTGGTTTCCCACATATTTTCTCCTTCGGAGACAATCCACATGTGAATATTTCTTCTAATAAGAATTTAAATCTTAATTCATCACATTGTGAAAGATTAATTCATCCAACCTTATCGGTAATGATGATTATCATGAATCCAACACTGCATGCATATCAATTCACTCCTATTATAATGAATCCAACACTGCATGCATATCAATTCACTCCTATATTAATCGTTAGTGAGGGACTCGGAAGAGAACAAATCAAAATTGGCTACATGTTGGAGATCCAAGGGATGATGAAGTTGAATGTGGGCCGAAGAATTGAAGAAGACTGCATGCATTCACATCAAAGTTAGGCTATACGCGTACCCTTAGTGGGGCTTCTTCTCTTTTGATTTGGACTAGTTCTGCAAATAATTGTCCTCCAGAGGTTGCTTTGGAACCAAGTGAGAGAGAGACCCTTTTAAATTTTGATGTTTGATAGGCCAACACTACATGCTATTGTCTTGTTGATATGATAGTTTAAAATCATGACCCACGGGAAGAACGCAATGAGACAACATAGCAATTGGATTCAACAAATCAGACCAAGTCCATTTCATGGTCATTCACTGTTTACTTAATTAGGTACCCTTTTGACTTTGTTCTCGTGGCTAAGTCGTGCGAGGAAGAAATGAAATTTAATTCAAAATCATTGAGAAAGCGTAATATATCTTGTCTTCTAGATTTAATATAAGTTATATAATAATGCTATAGACTATTTGGCATCTAGTCAATGAATCTTAGACAATGATCCGATAAAATCAAATGGTAAATACTTGTTTTTTTTTCTTCTTCTATATTTTCATTAATAATTTTAAGCTTTATTTAGTTTCATATTTTAAAAGTTTTGTAAACAGAAAGTTAGTGAAAATTATTATTTTGTAAGCACAATTTAAAGCTGTAGTTAGTTATCTTAATCATTTTAGCTAACCTCCAATAATTTCTTGTGTGTGGATTTTAAGGGGAATACATTTTGTGTGTATAATTTGTCAGACTGAAGTACTTCAGAGCGTTAACTGTTAATTTCATACATTATCTTATGGACTGTTGATGTAGAAATCAGAGTACGTCGTACACTTCATGAAATGCATGTCATTTCTAGCTAGTTGATATTTTTTATACATATGTATCCATCGATAAGACTCAGAAACAGGATATATTTAGAACAACGTACAACGTTATTGGAATTTTTGAAAATAACATTTCCTTTCACGTGGTGTTACATTTGACTAGATATGTTTGCCAGCTTTGATTGGACATCTGTAACCATTTTTTTCAACTATTTACTTTTGGTAACTGATATACGATAAGTTAACAGCAAATTTTGCGCAGTATATATACATGCAACATTATAGCAATGATTCCCCTGATTTCAGATGTCATTTTCTCTTCTACAAAGTACTAATTTTTACCATTCTAGCAATATTTTGATATCATGGTTTGACATAATGCAACTGTTTCTACATAACAGGCAACAATGTTCTTCTTTAAATATTGTTTTATTTTCTTCATCTTTTGCCACGCATGCAACTCAACTTTCTATAGCATGTTTATCATGTACTGTATGTTCATATTTCAACAAATGATCTATATAACTATGAGTCTATGACACACTAGTAACTATCCAAGTATTTAATACTTACCAAGACACTGAGTGCACAAAAATTGATATGGTTAACATCAAACACATAAATTATAAACTACCAAACTCAAATGTCTATTAAAGCATCCATGTGCATTTTCCTCCCCACCCATGTCACCTCAATCAAACAAGTGCATTATCATCGATCCAAGTCTCCACCATCAACTGCAACAGTCTATCACTCTGCCATTTGTCTACTGCATTTATTCCCACTGATAAACCCTTTTCCCACAGTGATAAATTGAAAGAGAAGTACTAATTAATGATAAAGGATAGTTTAACGATAAAAAAAAATATATTATGTTTTAATTATAGCCAAGTTTACTTTCATAATCATTTCAGCGATGGTTTTAAAGCCATTATTATGAACCTAAACACATTGCAAATGATAGATTGATTACCTATCAGATAAAGTAAAGCTACTTTTGTTTAAGGATATTAAAGGCTAATAATTTGGTTACTGGCAAACGAAAATATATCTTCTTATTTGTCTGTAAAAGTTGGCAGAATGAGAAAAAGTTGTCCTTCAGTTGTATTAATTAAAATGAAGAGGCTAGTTTAATTTCCATATGAACTACTTACTTCCTCTATTAATTAGTGTTTTAACATCTCATTTTTGGGAGAAAATTCACAATATTTTTTTAGTGTACGTTACATAACTTGTATACTCCCTTATCTTTTTTTCAACTCTGTTTTACTTTTATAGTAACATTTCCATAATTCTGCTACACAAATATTACCATTCAAGAGCTGTAAAGAGGGGTTAGGTCAAAATTCAAATTATAATAAAATTTTATCAGAGTATATCATATATCTTATTGAATGCGGTTGAGCTTATTGAGTCACCCGTGTATTGAGATGTTATTGGTCCATTTTTAGATGTCCAGCCTTATAAATTTTATGTTTGAGATGTTCAATCTTTGGATTCAGAAGAATGAGTTAATGTATTAAATCAACCACATGTTCATTACTTTCCTTCTTCTTGCACATAGGAAGAGAATTTCCTTTATATTCATTTGCCCTGTCTTGCATTTAGAATGATACACTGCCTATTTTTTTATAAGACAATATTATTAATGAGAGTGCAAAGTAATTAGTAGTAATTATAGATTTCTAAACTATTTTAACTTGCTGTTTATGATCATTAAGTCAGAGCTTCAAACTCCTCAACTACTCATTCCCTTAAGAAGAATAACCACATGCATTCACAACTACAATTACAAGATTTGGAACGGCAGAAAAAACTATTTCGGATAGAGGCGGTAACGATTAGTGTCACTCAAAGATCATGAAAAAAAGTAAAATCCTCGTACGACCAAAAGTTTTTTTTTTAAAAAAAAATAGGGAAAGATTTCTTTGAACCCATTATATCATCAGTGTTGAATTTCCACCCTGGCTAATTTTGCCATAATTGACATTCAAGTCCACGGATTTGAAAACCAAACTCTAGATGCTGCATTGTTGCACATATATTTATGCGTTGAGTAATTTAACTAGTCATTTTAGTAGGATTTTTTCTCTCAATCAATTTTTTTCTTACTTGAATTTGAGATCTTAATTAAGAAGATTGAGTTCAGTTTCTCTCAAACTAATGACATGATGTTACATTAATCTGTTGGACAACATGTTTAATCACTTTTTTGTGTGCATGAATCTAAGAAGCCTTAGTTAAAGATATCGAATTGAGTTTGTAACATGTTGGTATATTTTGAAAGCTGTTATATTCAATTAAGTCTCTACTCCACTAGTCTAAAATTTCGTCTTTCGTAATCTATGGCGGATTTTGTACAAATTAATTTGAGTATGTGTTAATTGGCTTTAGACATATATACAGTGATCCATTTCACCCATACATGCATGTGTACGCAATATACGCAAAGTGGAAAGAGCAAGATTGAGAAGGGAACGAGGGGGACCCACGAAATTGAAAAGAAGGGAACAAATGGGCCATGTTAGTGTCTCTTGGCAATAGGGTGAAGAATGGGACTTATAACGTGAGCTTCATGTTAGTTGTCATGGTGGACTAGCTAGGGCTAGCTTTCTAATGGTCCCGGTGACTAATGTCTATGTAGGTTTCGGAGGGTGTTATGGGGGCATTTAAGCGAGGGTTTCACATGATCTAATAACGTTCTATTACTACAAACCACGTGGTCTCTTGTTTTATTCGCCCCTCTCTATCTCTCTTTATTATAACTCTCTCACTCCTATGCGTTTTTCTCATGGGTAATTCAATCGTATTCTAGATAGAGATTGTCCTCATTTAATTTGGTTCAAGCCAAAATTTAAATTAATGAGATATTTCATTTATGGAGGGTATGAAAAATATCGTATAGTGCATATCCAAGGTCACTGCTGCTTTGTGATTTCCTGTATAATCATCACATGTTTATATAAGATGAAACTATGAAAGCGTATATGCGTATGTATGCGTCAACTAATGTGTTTGGATAAACATTAAAATCACGTTGAACCAAAAAATTACACATTTAAATGCACAAATGGAAAAGCTAAGTGAGTGATGGATTGATTTTAACGTGGAACGTGGATTGACTTGGATGCAACTGTAATCCAATTACATCGATCGTTTTATTAAATGAGAGAGACTTCTTTGTTGGGGTAAGATAAAAATAATAGTAATATACTATCATATTAATGAATTTCACTTGAATTTTTCTGATAATTGAATTTGTAAAAAGAGTGAATTAAAAAAAAAACTTAACGAGTATAATTTAGTTGAAAATACACGTTAAATTTGTGAGAATAAATTTGATTTGATTTTCACAAAATACATTTAAAAAGGATGAAAAAATTGTAAGCATAACTAAGAATTAAAACTTGTAAAAATGCTTTAAAATCTTTTCGAAGAGATAAAGGCCTTAATTATGATCATGATAAAAAAAAATGAGTTAAAAATTCTGTATAAAATATATGTTGATAGCACCTTCCAGAGTTGTCCATTAATTTGGACGATGTTATCGATCAGCATTGCCTTCTAATGTGAAATTAAGGGGTATTTGGGATGCCCGGTCACTACGGTTAACACCCTTTGTATTTGTCAACCCCGTCAAATCGTTATTTTGCTTTGGTCGCCTTCAATTTTTTTTCCATGGCCTTTATGTAATGGGACCAATTTTTAAAGATTCTTATCTTTCTATATATAATTTATTACATATATAGTTTGCCGAGAAAAATGTAAGAGACATTAAACTCTATTCAACACCGAAAAGAGAGAGAAAATAAATAAATATAAATATAAATATGATAAATAATATACTTTTTTGGTGAAGGAATACAATAAACAATATAATATAAAAAGAAAAAATTAATAAAGTATTTTACATATAGAAATGTCTATATATTATTTCTTTATCTAGTTTGACAACTATCAGCCAAAAAAAAAATCTAATTTGGCAACAATTAAGGCTCTGTAAGTTCGTGAGAAGATAAATAAAGTAGATGAAAATAGTAGAAAAAATAATTTTTAAAAAATAGAGTAAGATATAGTATAATATTTAGTTCTTTAGTTAAAGAGAAATAGAGTAAAAATAATATTATAAAATTGTTTGATAGGAATGAAATGGAAGGAGAGAATTAAATGACTAAACAAAATTATATTTTTGCTCTTATTATTGTCATGCCTGCTGATCATGAATAATTGATTAACATTCACCTATTTAATCAATTAAATTGGTATATTTAATCGATTGTATAATTAAAATAATCGATTGTGGTTAATGAAAGTGATTTTTTTGCCTCGCAAAAATTAATTATAGAGTAGAAATAATTTATTATAGTTATGAATTTTTATTTATTTCACTCAACTGAAACAAACTCAAGTATGGGTAATAAAGTATTTTTTCACTTAAGATTGAAGACTTCCATTAATTTATTTTAATGATGTTTAAATCACCTATATCAAATAGTTATTACATATTTTTGTCTCTTCTAATTTATTTTTGTCATTAAAACCAAACACACCGTAAAAATAAATAATTAGTTTGGCAAACATTACATATGTACAGTTAATAGCTAAGTGGGACTCATTTTCAAAATGTCAAATCAATTACCGTTACTATCAATTGAGTGCAAATTAAAAATATATGAATTTCATTTAATTTGATGCATGATATCATTCAATTATGTATTATTATTTTATTTTATTTTTGTAAAAATAATTGTTAAAAATGTCTATTGAGTTCTACATTAAATAATTTAGTCAAAAATAATTATTTCTCCTAAAATAAGTTATACCAAACATGTCATGACTATGTCAGTTAGGCATGAGCAACTCCGGGATCCATGTATCAGTCATGTGTCTATGTCATTATTAGATTTAATTCAATTAAAATAGTAATTTTATTATTTAATTGTAGTAGCAAAGTTTAAACTCTACGGTTTACAAGTGGCTTTAAATTTTTTTATTAATAGTTAATCATAAAATTAAATATCTTTATGAGAATACGAATACGAAGGATACTATAACTTATATACATAATTAGTTGACCAAAGAAATGAGGACTATTAAGCTCACAATATACATACAGATTTAAACATCATTCAACTAACAAGCAAGGAGGCTTTATTAGATTTAGTCAAAAACCATTTTTAAGATATTACCTTTATTCTATCCAAAATACTCAATAGTTAATTCAAAGACATGATGATGTAATATTTTGTTGTATTCACATGAATAAAAATAAATTATTTATTTAACATCGAAGAATCTGTGTTTCATTTTTATCTTCCATTGGATAAAATTCTCTTGAGTTATACAATACCAGTAAAATTAGTGTTTGACTTAATAGATTAAGAGACACATTTAATGTCTCACATAGAAAAAAAATACTCAATGGCTCAAATTTTCTATCGGACAAAACAATTTCATTTCTTAATTTCCATATAGACCAAATAACTGCAAACTATGCACACTAAATATTAAATCGTCTCCCATGGTGCTGTATTTCTAGGAATAATCTTATTTTTACATAAATTTTTCACAACATATATTTTGATAAAAAAAAAAGAGAGAAAAATGTGAGATAAAATAAATAATAGGATAAAAAGATAAAATAAAGAAAAAAAACATGTGAAAAATTATTATAAGAAAACGACAAGAAACATCCCCACAAAATGGATCCTTTTGACTAGAATATCAATTAAATTAAAAACCGCATCAAGTTTTCTAGGTCTTGTTCAAGGATTTATGATCCACCCAAAGCAGCCAAGGAAGCTAGAGTCACTTTCCATGGCCCGATCGAACATGTACTAATTAAACTAAAAAAAATTACTGTCTCCGGACAATGTCCTTAAATATTGTGCGTTAAATTATCTGCATAAAATTCGAGTAGATTATTAACTATTAATTTTCAAATCAAAGTACGTACTGTTCTTATAATCAATTCATCTCAATTCCAGCACAAAAATAAATTACCCGTAAGTTCCGGTAAATAAAAAAAATTGCTTTATAGTATATGATTATTGTTTTTCTTATATAATAAAATATAGCAGGTGGATTATAATTTTTGCCATGCCATGTCATCATTGTTACAAATCATTCTAATTGTGATATAAACAATTCTTATATTTATTGAAAAACAACGCTACAAGTAACTTAAAAGTTTTTAGAGAAATACTAACACTTTTTCAAATTAAAATCAATTATTTTTAATAAATTTTATTCAATAAATTCTTAGAAGAATGCTGCTAACACTTTTTATAACTTTCCTTTTCTAATCATTCTGCATTATTCTCTTTCTAACAAATTTCTTTATGATTCACTAAAATTTATTAAAAATTACAAATTTCATCTAAAAAGATAATATTAGAAAAAATAA